>NC_045985.1:4586453-4606453 GCF_010909765.2 Amblyraja radiata | reverse complement strand
TTCCCCAACATCGGGAACAAACTTCCTGCATCTAGCCTGTCCAACCCCTTAAGAATTTTGTAAGTTTCTATGAGATCCCCCCTCAATCTTCTAAATTCTAGCGAGTACAAACCGAGTATTTCTCTTTTCACAGATACTGGCTGGCCCGCAGAGGTTTTTGTATCATCGATTGCTTTTCTTTCGGATTTGTGACACCCGCAGTATTTCTTCGATTTGCATAGGCCCCTACGATAAAAAATTATCGCAAAAAATTTGAAGAGGACATGAAGTGTGGGCAGGTTCAGATTGGGACGTGGAGATCTTCCTGGAGCCTTCTTGGGATATTAATGGATATTACCCCCCCCGCCCCCCCCCCCCGTTCATAAACGACCAAAGGGTGTCGGCTTTTTTTATTTAGCACACTTCGCAATCAGAAAACAAAATCTCTTCTTGTTATGTGGTCCATGGCTCGTGACGGTGAGAAATCCCCACCCTCACTGCAGATAGCTGTGGGGGTGGCACAGCGGTAGAGTTGCTGCCTCACAGGGCTAGAGACACGGGTTCCATCCTGACGATGGGTGGTATCTGTGCTAAGTTTGTACGTTTTAATCCGTGATCGCGTGAGTTTTCTCCGGGTACTCCGGCTTCCTTCCACAATCCAAAGACGTTCAGGTTTGTAGTTTAATTTGCTTCGGTGAAATTGTAAATGGTTCCTTATGTCTATGATAGTAAGTGTATGGGGTGATCGCTGGTTGGCGAGAAATTCTGTGGGGGGAATGGCCTGTTTCCGTGCTGTATCGCTACAATCTCAAGGTACACTTGCCAATACCTGAGCAGCTTACAGTCAGGTCTATTCAGCAGCAGTTCAGAATTCTTGCTTGGGGTGTGATGATATTTCAGCCGAGAAATAAAACGAATGTAATAATATTCACATTGTTTTGGTAGTTTTCATAATTTGGAAGTTTGGAAGCCATAATTGACAGTAGATTAAGGCATATAACGCACCGTATAGGATATTCAACTCATGGTCAGTATTTTTGTGATTATGTAATTCTGATACGATTTATAATCGATACGAAAAAATGACAGAACTTTTATGAAACACAATGTGCTCAACATTTTCATGCATATATGTACGCAAACTATTGTCAAAAATGATGCAGTTGCATAAAAAACTGTGTGGGTGGAAGCAAATAATAAATGATGCCAAAATGCAACTAAACTGGTTAATCAGGTGTGATTCAATAATATAAAAATAAGTAAGTAAGTAAGTTTATTGGCCAAGTATTCACATACAAGGAATTTGCCTTGGTGCTCCGCCCACAAGTAACAACATGACATACAGTGACAGTTACGAATGACTCAGAAAACACTACACATGAATAATAATAAAACATTAATGATGAAACACCATTGATCAAGCATGTGAACCAACAAAATACCAGATCAAAGGGAGGCTACAGATTTTTGGCTGTTGTGGCAGCTTTGACAGTCCGGAGTCGCCTTCCAGAGGGAAGTGATTCAAAGAGTTTGTGGCCAGTGTGAGAGGGGTCAGAGATGATCTTGCCCGCTCGCTCCCTGGCCCTTGCAGTGTACAGTTCATCAAAGGAGGGAAGGTTGCAGCCAATAACCTTCTCTGCTGATCGGACGATTCGCTGCAGCCTCCAGGTGTCGTGCTTGGTGGCTGAGCCAAACCAGACCACGATGCAGAAGGTGAGAATAAGAAATCAAAGCAGGTCCCACAAGAGAGCTTCTCCGTTCAATACAGCCACCCAGCAGTTAAAGTTACTCCCATATTATTTATGTTTAAGAAAGAACTGCAGATGCTGGAAAAATCAAAGGTAGACAAAAATGCTGGAGAAATTCATCGGGTGAGGCAACATCTATGGATCGAAGGAATAGGTGACGTTTCGGGTCGAAACGGTTCTTCACCTAAACGTCACCTATTCCTTCGCTCCATAGATGCTCCAGGACAAGGGGCCACAGTTTACGGATAAGGGGGAAATCCTTTAGGACCGAGATGAGAAAAACATTTTTCACACAGAGAGTGGTGAATCTCTGGAATTATCTGCCACAGAAGATAGTTGAGGCCAGTTCATTGGCTATATTTAAGAGGGGATTAGACGTGGCCCTTGTGGCTAAGGGGATCAGGGGGTATGGAGAGCAGGCAGGTACAGGATACTGAGTTGGATGATCAGCCATGATCATATTGAATGGCGGTGCAGGCTCGAAGGGCCGAATGGCCTACTCCTGCCCCTATTTTCTATGTTTCTATGTTTCTATGCTGCCTCACCCGCTGAGTTTCTCCAGCATTTTTGTCTACCTTCGATTTTTCCAACATCTGCAGTTGCCAAGCTTGCGCCGTGTAACTGCGCAGGTCTTTGCATTACTTGCTGTCGCCATCTCCTGGTTGAAACCAGCGCATTAATGAAGTGCAATGGAGATCTCCAAAACGAAGTGCCGGAGGAACTCAGTCGGCTGGACAGCGTCTGTGGAAGGAAAAGAACAGGGAGGGCTGAGGCAGAACTTCGCCCAAAAATAAAGTGCCATTCGAGGATTAAATGGGAGCTTCAATCTGGTTCCAAAACGTCACTGATGAGCACAGTTGGTCCTTGGAACATAAACTAGGGAGCAGAAGTGTAAGTAGACTAAAGCGTCTCTCGTCTCTCATCACAGATGCTGCCTGACCTGTTGAGCATTTGCTGCTATTTCAGATTTTCAGCGGGGTTTTTTCATCGAAACTCCAAAAAAAAGGGGAGAGATTCTCCGTGAAAGTGTGGGGGTGAAAATTGATGTCCGCGCCGTAAAAAGAAACCGTCCCGGGGTCGTAGCTGAGGTAGACTCCCACTTTCCCGGGGATTGGAACGGCGGGAAGGGGGGATGGTTGGGAGGTATTTACATTGAAGTTGTCACCAGCTCTTTGGATGGTCCAGAATCCATTCACTAGCGTCAGGTCGACCCGTCTCTTCCTCTCCTTGGACTCTGCAGTGATTCCCGGACTCCAACTTCTATTATCTGCGACCTCCACCTCTCAATGATGTCTCCCCAACGCGAAACCCACCCATCCCAGTGCACATGGCCAGACAGTAAACCTCTTCCAGGTGTCCGGGAGTTTCCTTTGTCTCCTGGTCCATCTTTTTGTGTCTAACTCCGTGTTCCCAATTCATTGTTATCCAGGCTTATTTACTGTTTCAAGTGTCTCTATCTGCCCCCATGAGAATCAGGTTGTTGTTACAAGGATAGACACAAACGGCTGGAGTGACTCAGCGGGTCAGACGGCATCTCTGGAGAAAAGGAACATGTGACATTTCGGGTCAAGATCCTTCTTCAGACTGTTACAAGGATGCTTGGCTAAGGGACGCATTGAAATGTAGTGTCGCGAATGCAAAAGCTTTGTTGAGAAGGGCTGTATTCGAGTTTCTGCCTCGATGCGTTCTATGTAACAGCTCAACAAACATCTGATTGCAGAGAATTGTGGACGCAGCCCAGACCATCACACAAACCACTCTCCCTTCCATCGGCTCACATAGATACATAGATACATAGAAAATAGGTGCAGGGGTAGGCCATTCGGCCCTTCGAGCCTGCGCCGCCATTCAATATGATCATGGCTGATCATCCAACTCAGTATCCCGTACCTGCCTTCTCTCCATACCCCCTGATCCCTTTGGCCACAAGGGCCACATCTAACTCCCTCTTAAATATAGTCAATGAACTGTGGCCTCAACTACCTTCTGTGGCAGAGAGTTCTAGAGATTCACCATTCTCTGTGTGAATTTTTTTTTTCTCATCACGGTCTTAAAGGATTTCCCCTTTATCCTTAAGCTGTGACCCCTTGTCCTGGATTCCCCAACATCGGGAACAATCTTCCTGCATCTAGCCTGTCCAACCCCAACTCACTTACACCTCACGCTGCCTCGGCAAGGCCACCGACATAATCAAGGACGAGTATCCCCCGGGTCACTCCCTCTTCTCCCCTCTCGTCAGTCAAGAGGTACAGAAGTGTGAAAACGCACACATCCAGATTCAGCGACAGTTTCTTTCCGGCTGTTATCAGGCAACTGAACCATCATATCAACAACTAGAGAGCGGCCCTGACCTGCCACCTACCTCATTCGAGACACGCTGACCATATTCATTCGGACGTTACCGGACTTTACCTTGCACTAAACTTTATCCACTTGATCATGGACGGTTCGATTGTAATCAAGATTGGTCTTTCCCCTGACTGGTTAACACGAAGCTAAAGCCGTTCACTGTACCTCGGTTCAGGTGACAATAAACTAAACTGAATAAACTAAATATAAAGGGTGTATTATCCAAAGATGCCCCTGAATGGAATTGGTGCTTTTATATAGAATGTACAGAATACCTGATGATAGAAGTGAGAGTGCAGGAGTGAGATCGACCGACTGACCAAATGGTGCCAGCACAACAATCTGGCTCTCAACATCAGTAAGACCAAGGAACTGATTGTGGACTTTGGTAGGGGAAGGATGAGGACCCACAAGCCTGTTTGTATCATGGTGGAAAGGGACAATAACTTCAAATTCCTGGACGTGCATATATCAGAAGATCTTTCCTGGACCCAGCACACCGATGCAGTTGGAAAGAATGCACATCAGCGACTCTACTTCATGAGAAGATTACGGAGATTCGGCATGTCGAAGAGGATTCTCCTAAACGTCTACAGGTGCACAGTAGAGAGCATGCTGACCGGTTGCATCGTGGCCTGGTTCGGCATCTTGAACGTCCAGGAGCGGAAAAGACTACAAAAAGTTGTGACCACTGCCCAGTCCATCACCGGCTCTGACCTCCCCACCATCGACGGGATCTATCACAGTCGCTGCCTCAAAAAGGATACCAACATCATCAAAGACCCACACCATCCTGGCCACACACTCATCTCACCATTGCCACCAGGAAGAAGGTTTAGGAGCCTGAAAACTGTAACGTCCAGGTTCAGGAACAGCTACTTCCCCACAGCCATCAGACTATTAAACACAGCAACGAATAAGCTCTGAGCTCTGAACTGCAAAAGATTATATTATTTGTTATTTGCACAATATTTGTTATTTATTGAACTTTTTATTTTTTTCCCCGTTATGTATAATGTTCATATATTCACATATTATGTTGTGCTGCAGCAAGTAAGAATTTCATTGTCCCGTCCGGGACAGATGACAATATAACACACTTGACTCTTGACTTGATATCATGAGTGTGCTCATCTATAGTTTAGTTTAGAGACACGATGTAGAAACAGACACTTCGGACCAGGCCGAACAGCGATCACCCGACCACTAGTTCTATCCTGCACACTCGGGATAATTTACAGGAAGACAAATAACCTACAAACATTAACGTCTTTAGCATTTGGAAGGAAACCGGAGCACCGGATCGCACGGAGAACGTACAAACTCGGTACAGACAGCGTTCGTGGTGAGGATTGAATCCGGCTCTCTGGCGCTAAAAGCAGCAACTCTACCGCTGAGAATTGATCGCAATGTGAATGAATAGACCGTCCGACCCAAACGAATCTAAAGAAAGCCGCGCACTGTTTTGTATTTGTGCTGTACATTTCAATAAACAAACTTTAAACTTTAAATATTGTTTTTAAATTCCGTGCGTCATGGGTCATGCGAGGAGACTCGAAGGAGAATGGGGTCGAGAGGGCAAGATAGATCAGCCATGATTGAACGGCGGAGTAGACTTGATGTGCCGAATGGCCAAATTCTGCTCCAAGAATTGAAGATTATATATATATGCATATATTTATGTATATAATTATATATATAATTGCCTTTATGGTTTATGTACATCGTCTGACATATAAGACAAAGAAAGTAATAGTGATGCTTTAATCAAAGTTGCTTTTGATCCATGAGAATGAACCTTATTTAGCTCTAACATGCCTCTCACACACAGGCACACACAAACACACATTCATATAAATATATATATAAGTAACATTTAATTTTGTGTATAGTGTGTGTTAAAGCAATAGAAGGGAATCTGCACAAGGGAAACTTCGCAAAGGAGGGGGCTGGGGAGGAAAGATGGGAGGTGTAGATGGTTTATGCATGCAACCTATAATGTAGCTACCTCATCACCACTAACCACGCCCCATCATATTAGTATGACTGTGATATCCTCCCTTTGTTTCCTCCCACTTGGTCCCGGTACGCCTGAAGGCTGGATGCAGTCAGTGCTGGGACGTGTGTGCCATGTGCTTTAATAAACACTTAGTAAAGGTTACAGTGTGTCAGGTATCACACTTTTACATGGTGTCAGAAGTGGGATGCCCCATTGGGGCAGCGTTGAAGTACAAACCGTACAGCGAGGCAGGGACGACCACCTTGTGTCCCTTGATGATAATGCCGTCCCGGAGCACCAGCTCATCGCGAACCTTTACAGGAGGGGAATAGGGGAATAGGGGAATAGGGGAACAGGGGGAAAACATTTGCAACAAAATTAACTAAAATATGTGAGGTGTATAGATGCGCTGTATCAAACACTGTTCCCTGCAACACTGATTACACCAAGGATGATAGAGCGGATTACACAGCGGGAGGATTACATACCGGGTCGCGTTTTGCATAAACAAATGGCGGCCGTGACGTTCCGTTACGTACTACACGTCAGTCTATTGGATTTCGGAGGAGTGGTTTTTCTTGCTCCTCCAGTATCTTTACCGTGAATCAGGAAGCTGCCGAAATGGCTTCCAAGGCACAGAGTGAGAATTGGTCGGATGAGACAATTTGCTCCATCTGCCTTGAATTCTTCACCAATCCAGTTTCACTGGAGTGCGGGCACAATTTCTGCCGCCACTGCATCACTCGGTGCTGCGAAACGAATAGTATGAATTGCTGCCCGGAGTGCAGGCGCGAATTTCCGGGTATCCCTTCCGCGATCAACTGGGCCCTGGCGAGTCTGGCCGAGAAAGCACAAAAGTTAAAGCAAAGCCAGAAGGAGAAGAAAAGTCAACTCCTCTGCGAGGAACACGAGGAAGAGCTGAAGCTGTTTTGTGACACAGACAAGAAACTGATCTGCGTGATTTGCCGTGACGCGCGGGAACACAAGTCTCACAACTGTATACCGATTAAGGAAGCTGTCGAAATCTACAAGGTAAAGGCTTCAGGACTCCAGGGCTCTGAGCGACAGGGAGAGGATGAGCAGGCTGGGACTCTATTCCATGGAGCACAGGATGATCTTCTGGAGGTGTACAAAACCATTAGAGGAATAGATCGGATAGACGCACAGAGTCTCTTGCGTCGAGAACAGGACAGAGGATTGACGTGAAGGGAGACTAATTTTATAGGAATCTGAGGCGTAGCTTTTTCACACAAAGGGCGGTTGGTGCATGGAACGAGCTGCTAGAGGAAGCAGTTGAGACAGGGACTATCGCAACGTTTAAGAAGCAATTGGACAGATACATGGATAGATACATAGATACATATATACATAGACAACAGGTGCAGGAGTAGGCCATTTGGCCCTTCGAGCAAGCACCACCATTCAATGTGATCATGGCAGATCATCCCCAATCAGTACCCCGTTCCTGCCTTCTCTCCATATCGCTTGATTCCGCTAGCCCTAAGACCCCCATCTAACTCTCTTTTGAATGTTCTAACTCTTTTGAATGGGGGATAGGACAGACGCAGATGGGTATGGGCCAAACGCACGTAGGTGAGGCTAGTGTAGATGGAACATGTTGGTTGTTGTGGGCAAGTTGGGCCAAAGGGCCGGTTTCCACACTGTATGACTATGGCTCATGAGAACTTTTTCCACCCAATCCCAGGATCAGATGACATCCACCTTCATCTCTCTCTCCAAGAAGATATCAGAATTCCAGGAAATGGAACTGCAGCAGAAACAGGCGATTAGTAAGATTAAGGTAAAACAAACCACTTTTGGTTGATTTCCTGGGCTCGCGATTATCTTTGCTTCTTTCGTCACACTGACTGAATGAATGAATGAAAGAATGAGTAAGTTTATTGGCCAAGTTTACACATACAAGGAATTTGCCTTGGTGCTCCGCCCGCGAGTGACAACATGACATACAGTGACAGTTAGGAATAACACAGGAAACATTAAACATTAATAATAAAACATTATCGATTAAACATGTGAATTAAATAAAATACCAGAACAAAAGGAGGCTACAGATTTTTGGTTATTGAGTCAGCTACTACTCCTGAAAAAAATAAAAGCTGTTTTTACGTCTGGCTGCGGCCGCTTTGACAGTCCGGAGTCGCCTTCCAGAGGGAAGTGATTCAAATAGTTTGTGGCCAGGGTAAGAGGGGTCAGAGATGATCTTACCCGCTCGCTTCCTGGCCCTTGGAGTGTACAGTTCGTCATTGGGGGGAAGGTTGCAGCCAATAACCTTCTCAGCTGGATATTAATATTTAAATAGAGGAGTCTGAAAACTGTAACATCCACGTTCAGGAATAACTTATTCCCCTCAACCATCAGGCTATTAAACGCTACAACTTTCAAATAATACAGCTCCGAACTACACAGACTACGGACATTATTTTTTGTCTCTGCACTATTATTTGTGTATATATATATATTTCAATTTTTGTTGTTTATTATATCGTGTACAGAGCATTATGTTTACATATCTGTCGTGCTGCTGCAAGTAGGCATTACGTCGTTCTGTATCAGGATAGATGACAATACAACTCACGTGTCTCTTACTTCTTCATTTAAAAGAAACAATCACGCTACCTACAGACTCGCGTGGCTTCAGAATTCGCTGAAGTGCACAAGGTTCTCACCGATAAAGAACACAGCTTAATCAAAGGCCTTAAGGAAGAAGAGGTGAAATTCGTGAGCATAATGGAAAGAAATCTTAAATACATTCAAGGTAAGTTAATATCCATCCAAGCGAAGCTGGCAAACGTGGGAAAACAGATGAAGCAGAAAGATGGAGCTATCTTCCTGAAGGTGAGTGTCCAAATGCACTCCTCTATCAGATAGCTCCTCTATCAACTCGTTGGTACAACAGGCAGTGAAGAAAGCGAATGGCATGTTGGCCTTCATAACAAGAGGAGTTAAGTATAGGAGCAAAGAAGTCCTTCTGCACTTGCACAGGGCCCTAGTGAGACCACACCTGGAATATTGTGTGCAGTTTTGGTCTCCAAATTTGATGAAGGATATTCTTGCTATTGAGGGAGTGCAGCTTAGGTTCACGAGGTTAATTCCCGGGATGGCGGGAATATCATATGCTGAGAGAATGGCACAGCTCGGCTTGTACACTCTGGAATTTAGAAGAGATGAGAGGGGATATGAACCCTACGTATGCAGGTGGGACTAGCGAAGCATGGAACATGTTGGCTGGTGTGGGCATGTTGGGCCGGGGGACCTGTTTCCAAGATGTGGGTCATATTGCAGTCCAGGTTTGAGTGCCGTCTCTTATGGTGAGCAAAACAAGCGCTGTCTCTCAAATCGAAATTACCTTTTTTTCAATTAAAGAGACTCATAAAAAATTAAGGTTTATTGTTCAAATTCAATCAGCTCTGATTTTTTTTGTCGTAATCTAGGTTAGACCTCCGCTTCCTGTTGGTAGCCCATGCTTTCCCTCTCCCTCCATTCCCGACCCTTCCCAGTTCACCGACCAGTTTGACTGCCCTTCTGATTACATAGTTTCCCTGTCTGCTTTGTGCTCACCTTCTCCCAACTAACAATGGTCTGTGCAACATTTTCCTTGATAGAGTCATCGATGGATACAGTGTGGACACAGGCCCTTCGGCCCACCACGCCCACACCGGCCAACAATATCCCAGCTACCCTTGTCCCATTTGCCTACGCTTGGTCCACAACCCACCAAACCTGCCCTATACATTTACCTGTCCAACAGTTTCTGAAAAGATGGAATAGTCCCAGCCTCAACTACCTCACCTGGCAGCTCGTTCCATACACCCGCCACCCGGTGTGAAAATGTTACTCCTCGGATTCCTTTTAAATATTTTCCCTTTTACCTTGAACCTGTGTCCACTGGCCCTCGTTTCCCCAACCCTGGGTAAAAGACTCTGTGCATCTACCCGATCTATTCCTTTCATGATCTTGTACACCTCTATAACATCTCCCCGCATCCTCCTACGCTCTATGGAATATACCTCACACCCTCTAGTCCTGGCGACATTCTCGTAAATCTTTTTCTGAACCCTTTCATGCCGTAGCTCTGTATTTCCCTCTCCCCTGATGCCCAGGCTGAAGTAGGGTCTTCTCATCCCTCCAGGGATGCTGCCTGTCCCGCTGAGTTACATCAGCATTTTCTGTTTATCTTGAGTAACACTTGCTGTGAATAGGACGTCCCCTTTAACGTCACCAAGCACAGGCTCCGCCTCCTAAACAGAATATAGAACAGTACACTAGATAGACACAAAAAGCTGGAGTAACTCAGCGGGACAGGCAGCATCTCTGGGGAGAAGGAGTGGGTGACCTTTCGGGTCGAGACCCTTCTTCAGACCCGAAACGTCACCCATTCCTTCTCTCCAGAGATGCTGCCTGTCCCACTGAGTTACTCCATCTTTTTGTGTCTATATTCTGTTCAAACCAGCTTCTCCAGTTCCTTCCTACATAATACATCTTTCTGTTTTATTCATTTCAGGAGGAAACCTCTCGGGAAAGCAGGTAGGACAATTTCTTCTCTGAAACTTTGTTCCAATTGGACACGTGTTTATGATGTTCAATTTATAACACTTTACTTTTTTGCAGCCTCAACGAAACAGGTCAGAAAGTGTCGGTGACTGGACGCAGCCTCTCGATGGGACATTTCAACTGCACTTTACCGTTTGCAGTGTGGAGAGAATATATTGACACTGTTAAATCTGGTAAGCATTTCGTCACAATTTAATTTCTAAAAGTCAAGGTGGTATTTTACTAACTTAGAGCGGCACAGGAGTGTACCGGATAGATTTACTGTGTTCAGTTCTGGGCACAATGTTATGGGAAAGATGTTGTCAAGCTGGAAAGGGTACAGAGAAGAGTTAGACAATAGACATTAGACGGTAGGTGCAGGCATAGGCCATTCGGTCTTTCAAACCAGCATAGCCATTCAATGTGATCGTGGCTGATCATCTACAATCTGAGGAGAATGGGATTGAAAGGGAAAGATAGATCAGCCATGAACGAATGGCAGAGTAGACTTGATGGGCAGAATGTCTTATTTCTGCTCCGAGAACGTATGAGAACTGTTATGGAGCAACTTGGGAAGATCTTTAAGAAGGATCGCCAGCCATTCTTGTGGATTTCTCTGCCGCAGAAGGCAGTGGAGGCTAAATCTCTGGATGTTTCCAAGAGAGTTAGATAGAGCTCTGAAAGATAGCGGAGTCAGAGGATATGGTGAGGAGGCATAACAGGGTACTGAATGTGGATGATCAGCCATGATCACGTTAAATTGTGTTGCTGGCTCGAAGGGCCGAATGGCCTACTCCTGCACCTATTGTCTGTTGTCATTTGCAGATCTTCTCGTTAACAGCAGAAGGAGGTACCTGGGACCAATGGTCAAGAATTCCAGTTTCAGTCTCTCAACGTAGCGAAGCACCGGGATCTCTCTATTAGAGTGATCATATTAACCTACAAACCCTCACATACCACAGACCCTCTAATTATCTGCTTCTCCCCCCAGACTCTGTGACCCTAGATGAGGATAGCGCGTATCCGGAGCTCGAGGTGTCCGGCAGCCTGATGAATGTGAGATTGACCGGGGTCAGGAGAAGCCTCCGCAACAACAGGAAGAGGTTTATGGAATGTCTCTGTGCGCTGGGATCGGAGGGATTCACGTCGGGGTGACATTACTGGGAGGTGGATGTGGCGGGGAGTCGGCGCTGGAGTCTGGGAGTCGCCGCAGAGTCTGTGGAGAGGAAGAGACGGGTCGACCTGAAACCAGAGGAAGGATTCTGGACCATCGAGAGATATCGCGAGGAGGTTTCCACAAGCAATTCTTCCCAGACCCCTCTCTCAGCCGGTCCCGTTCCCGGGAGGGTGGGAGTTTACCTCAGTTACGATTCGGGGACAGTCTCATTTTATAATGCGGACACCAAGTGCCACCTCCACACCTTCACCGGGAATGAATTCGTGGGGAAAATGTATCCCTTCTTTGGTGCTTGGGATGAAAATCAATGGTTGAAGATATGCTTCATTCCCTGCTCGAATCAGTAAAAGGGTCGGGTCCCGGGACCGGCGTCATGAGTGGGGCTGAGTGGTTGTGGGGCAGAAACCGTGTGAAAAACAGGTTGGCGCTGAACCGGTTTCATTTAATCCCCAAATTTCGTGTCGGAATAGACTAGTATAAATATCAGTGTGGGGTTGTGTCTTTGCGCATTTGTTCAATGGATCATCATTAGTGAAGGTATGGCGTGTGTGAGATTAGTCACAAATTCCTGGGGTAACTCAGCGAGACAGGCAGCATCTCTGGAGAGAAGGAATGGGTGACGTTTCGGGTCGAGACCCTTCTTAAGACTAGTGTCAGGGGAGAAGGAGACGGGAGAGAAAGGGACACAGCCGCCTGTCTGTCAGCAGATATTTCCCCTCCAAAATAAACTTTATTCAGAATGGAAATATAGTCAAGAGAGTTTTATTGTCATATGTCCCAGGTAGAACAATGAAATTCTTACTTGCAGCAGCACAACAGAATAAGTAAACACAGTACACTCTAAACAACATAATAAATGGGGAAAAGTTCAGTGAGGGCACACACACAGGTACACAGAAAAACAAATAAGCAATAATAGTGCAATAATAACCATAATAGTCTCTTTGTACCCATTTGAGGTTGAAATCAGGGGAGAACGCGAACGCAGTCCCCCACTACCACAACATTTTGCAGTCGAGTATCCCGCATTTGGGGACATCGCAGGCATCAGCACGCCCGAAGTGCAATGGGATAGCCTCGTCCTGGGAGAACTTTAAAAAAAAAATCAAAATAGTCTTTATTCAATTGATAAATATATACAATTCATGAACCGTGCGAAAGATTCATCCGACATTTTCGGTCACTGTACAAATTGCTCAATACAATGTTTTCAATTTCCCCCCAAATTCCACCAAAACGGTCCCCCACCCGTGCCACTCATGTGGCCCCTGTCCAAGTAATACATATATACAACGTGTGAACCGTGCGATAAATTCATCCGACATTTTCGGAGGCTATACAAAATTTTCAACACTGTTTATACATGTTTTACATTCCACGAAAATGTCCCCCACCCGTGCCACTCATGTAACGGATTATGATAGAAACACGAATAACGAGAGCAGCTGACTGTCACGGTAGCGCAGCGGTAGATTTGCAGTCTTACAGCAAATGCTGTACCGGAGACCCGGGTTCGATCCCGACTACGGAGTTTGTATGTTCTCCCCGTGACCTGCGTGGGTTTTCTCCGAGATCTTCGGTCTCCTCCCACACTCCAAAGACGTACACGTTTGATGTAAAAAAAATTCCCTCGTGTGTTGTGTGTAGGATAGTGTTAATGTGCGGCGGGACGAATGGCCTGTTTCCGCGCTGTATTTCTATTACAGGGGGGGGGGGGGGGGGGGAGAACATTGCGTTTTTACAGCAATTTTCCAGCAGAAAACCAGATCTGGAATGTACACCTCACACACAGGGTGGAAAGGGTTTCACCTTCCAGTGAAAACGGTTCTGATTTCCACATCCTTTGTTTGACAAAGCTCGCTGGCTTCACCCCTGTAAACAGTGATATTTAGTACTAGGTAACACGCTGTAACTATGTACTTAAGTACTCTGGTCCTGTACTTCAGCACCAGAGTACTTAAGTACATAGTTACAGCGTGGAAGGCTCCAACATATGATCAGGTCTCCCTTGTTCTGGACTGGGCCCACAAGTGGAATTAAACTGGGATTTCTTCAGAATGAGAGTCGGTTGAGGGAAACTAGACGTACAGAACAAATCACAGCCGACACCGATGAGTCAAGAAAGGTGGAGCACACAACGGTCCATTGGTGGCCGTGGAAGAGGTGATAATGAAGGGATACAAACAGCGAAACTAGCAAGACGTCTGTGGTGGTGGAGGTGATGGAGAGAGAGGGAATGCAAGGGTTACTTGTAATTACAGAAATCAATATTCATACCGCTGGGTTTTATGTGAATGAACAATGAAGATGTGTAGGAAGGAAGTGCAGATGCTGATTTAAACCAAAGATAGACACAAAACGCTGGAGTAACTCAGCGGGTCAGGCAGCATCTCTGGAGAGAAGGAATGGGTGCCGTTTCGGGTCGAGACCCTTCTTCAGACTGTTTAGGGATAAGGGAAACGAGAGATATAGACGATGATGTGGAGAGATAAAGAACAATGAATGAAAGATATGCAGAAAAAATGCCGACGATAAAAGAAACAAGTCTGAAGAAGGGTTTCGGCCCGAAACGTCACCTATTTCCTTCGCTCCATAGATGCTGCTGCATCCGCTGAGTTTCTCCAGCATTTTTGTTTACCTTCGATCTTCCAGCATCGGCAGTTCCTTCTTGAACACATTGTTAGCTGTTTGTACGGTGAAAACGAGAAGCTAATGTGACTTGGGTGAAATGGGGACCGGGGGGGTTAGAGAGACAGAGGGAATTCCGGGGCTGCCAGAAGATGGTTGGTCTTAAAACTGAAGGGATAAAAAAATCGTCTTGAGACTTGGCCCTATCATGGATCAAAGAACTGAATTCAAGTCCAGAGGCGAGAGAGGCCGGGATGCATCACCTGATAGTCCTGACCGATAAGAATGCACGTTTCAACAAACCAATCAGTTTCAAGTGCAAGAAGGAACTGCAGATGTAAGATAAAATCGAAGGTGGACACAAAATGCTGGAGTAACTCAGCGAGTGAGGCAGCATCGATGGAGAGAAGGAATGTGTGACGTTTTGGGTCGAGACCCTTCTAAGAGTTACTCCAGCATTTTGTGTCTACCGTCCGTCAGTTTCAGGGTTGCTTTAGTTCCTTTAGTACTCGATCAACATCGTGTGTTGCGCTGCTGGTCAGTGAAGTTCGTGAACATAGAAATGTGTTACATCTTCACACGTCTCCCCACGGCTTCAAGACTCAACGATAAATTCAATATTAACGAACCTCCTGCCACGCGTTCTCTGCATTCAGCTTACCCCTCCTTTAGTAATTTCCAAATCATTCGCCCCTCTTTTTCTGCACCACCACATGGTCACTTTTACCGGGGTTTTTTCATTTGCCAGACGGCTCTTTATATTTTCACAAAAGTAATTTCTGTTCCGTTGTCGGACCCGGTTAACGCGTTAAAATGAACGGATCGACAGACAGACAACTCTGATTTCAGTTGCTGTTTATTTCACTCCTCTCACATTTACATTACATTGATACAATATGATCATGGCTGATCATCCAACTCAGTATCCCAGCCCGCAACCTTGGCGTGATCTTTGATTCCACCCTCTCCCTTGAGCCTCACATCCGCCATGTCATTAAAACCTCCTTCTTTCATCTCCGCAACATCGCCAAACTCAGACCCTCTCTCACACCTCCCGCTGCTGAAAGACTCATCCATGCCTTCATCTCCTCCCGACTGGACTATTGCAACTCACTTCTCCTTGGCATCAGCTCCACCTCCATCAACCGACTCCAACTGGTCCAGAACGCAGCCGCCCGACTCATAACCCACACCAAATCCTGGCATCACATCACTCCAGTCCTCAAACAACTTCACTGGCTTCCCATCTCCCACCGGATCACCTACAAAATCCTGATCCTCACCTACAAAGTCCTCCACCATCTGCCCCCCCCCCATATCTCACTGACCTCCTCTCCCCCTACCAACCCCCACGGTCCCTCAGATCGACATCAGCAGGTCTCCTCTCCATCCACAAGTCCAACTTCCGCAGTTTTGGGGACAGAGCCTTCTCCAAGGCAGCTCCCAGGCTCTGGAACTCCCTCCCCCAACTGATCCGCAATCCCGTGTCCCTCACCATCTTCCAGTCCCGCCTCAAGACCCATCTCTTCACCTCTGCCTATCCTTAGCCGCACGTCCCCCTCCCTTTTCATCTGTGCATTAATTTGCCTCATATTGTGTTTTGTATTGAATTCTGTCTTTACTTTGTGTACTAGTCATGTCTCTACTATTTATTTCATTCCCCTTACATGTTTTTCCTCTACCTGCTAATTTTTTGTAAGGTGTCCTTGAGACTCTTGAAAGGCGCCCATAAATAAAAATTATTATTAAGGAAAAAGGCAACGTTTCGGGCCGAAACCCTTCTTCAGACCTGATCGGGGGCGGGGGGGGGGGGGGGGGGGGGGGGGGGGGGGGGGGGGGGGGGTGAGGGGAGAAGAAAGGAAATAGGAGGAGGAGCCCGAAGGCTGGGGGACGGGAGGAGACAGCAGGATGGCTGAGGAAGGGGAGGAGACAGCAAGGACTAACAACATTGGGAGAAAAGATGACCGAAATCAATCTAAAGAAGGGTTTCGGCCCGAAACGTTGCCTATTCCCTTCGCTCCATAGATGCTGCTGCACCCGCTGAGTGTCTCCAGCTTTTTTGTGTACCTTTGTAGGGAACAGTGTTTGATATAGCGCATCTATCACCTCGTGTTCCCGCCCAGCTACACAAATCACTCAGATCAGTTTCTTGTCCGTTTCACAAAACAGCTTCAGTTCTTCCTGATGTTCCTCGCACTGAAGTTTACTTTTCTTCTCTGTCCGATTCAGGCTCAGTGTTCGAGCTTTCTCAGACAGTCTCGACAAGGCCCGACGTGTAAACTCCTCCCTACATTCCGGGCAGTAGTTTCTATCTTCATGTTCCCGTGAATGGAAAACGAGCCTTGCTGTACTGTAGACTCTGCAGAAACCGGGTGGGTATGAGAGGTTTAGAGGGATAGTGGCCAAATGTGAGACGAGGTCATCCCTCGGCCCCCTGCACTGCAAAGAAAAAAAACCTCAAACCTATCCACCTTCTTCTTGCAACCCAAGTCCTGCAGTAAGGACCTAGCTTGGCATGACTAAGTTGGACCGAGGGGGCTTTTTCCGTGCTGTAACACTCTATGACCCCCCATAACCAAACCATGTAAATCTCTCCGAGCGGGTGTCATTCTTGACAAGCACGGAGAATCACTGGACTACAGGCAGGACACTAAGTTGGCGATGTCTCGGATTCACAGGGACATTGGCCACCCCCTCGCCTCTCAGAGTATTTTTCCCCCCTACATCCTTCCTCTATTTGCGAGGCCTCCCTTTAACTGAAACACTCCACTTCATCGCTCTCTACCGCAGGGATTTGCTCCCACATTATGTAATTGTTTTAGAATTTACAGCATGGGAACAGGGCCTTTGGCCCACCGAGTCCACGCCAACCATCATTCACCCGTACCCAATTTCTCGTTTATCCCACTTTCGCATCCCACACACCAGTGGCAATTTACACAAGTCAATGAACACACAAACATGTACGTCTTTGGAGGTTTGCTCCTCCGTTCTGCTGGTCTCAATAATTATCAATTAAACCCCCCCCCCCCCCCCCCAACCCGGTCTCACGCACATGGAATTAGTTCTTCTATATACACGGTTTAAAGACCCATATTAGGTTTACCGCTTAATTTCCAAATCATCTCACCCCCAATCCAAAAGAAAATCACTCCACAGTTCACTTTTTAAAGAAAACGTGCCTTAAGGGGACTGCAAAGAGTTAATAATGTTCGGTACATACACTTCAGTAGTATATAAGTCTGTATATTTAATTCAAACATCAATATAAAATGTATTTGACACAAATGTTCACTTTCACCATTTTAATATGGTAGTAAAAACAGACGAGAAACATATAACATATAACAATTACAGCACGGAAACAGGCCATTCGACCCTTCTAGTCCGTGCCGAACACTAACTCTCACCTAGTCCCATCTACATGCACTAGGACCATAACCCTCCATTCCTTTCCCGTCCATATACCTATCCAATTTATTTTTAAATTATAAAATCGAACCTGCCTCCACCACTTCCACTGGAAGATCATTCCACACAGCTGCCACTCTCTGAGTAAAGAAGTTCCCCCTCATGTTACCCCTAAACTTCTGTCCCTTAATTATGAAGTCATGTCCTCTTGTTTGAATTTTCCCTACTCTCAATGGGAAAAGCTTGTCCTCGTCAACTCTGTCTATCCCTCTCATCATTTTAAAGACCTCTATCAAGTTCCCCCTTAACCTTCGGCGCTCAAGAGAATAAAGACCTAACTTATTCAACCTTTCTCTGTAACTTAGTTGTTGAAACCCAGGCAACATTCTAGTAAATCTCCTCTGTACCCCCTCTATTTTGTTGACATCCTTCCTATAATTGGGCGACCAAAATTGTACACCATACTCCAGAATTGGTCTCACCAATGCCTTGTACAATTTTAACATTACATCCCAACTTCTATACTATGTATAGAGTTTATAATAATGTCGACATAGGTTAGTGAACGACAGTCTTCAGTTTGAGTGATGTAAACCAACCTGTGCCCTGACAGGGATTACACCAGGCACTTGTCTATTCCATCCTACCATTGACTTATTCTTTGAGGAAATTCACACCATGCCACACATCACCATTGCAGTGTTTAGTTACAACAGGCAGATTACTTAAACAATCTTCAATATTGTCAGATAATTTATTAACCTGGGGGCTGTAAGTGGAAACAAATGGAAAGTATATTTAGAACATAAACCTAGAAAAATAATTGCTTTACCCAAAGAGTGACAAATGTTTGGAATAATCCTGAAGGCAGAGAAGAATCCAAATGAAATGACGATTGTTGTGGACTCACGAGTCACTAAGGTAAACGCACGGGCCACTACGTTCTTACAACTTGGTTCAATTTTTAACTTCAAGAGTACATTTTACTCGTGGAAAAATTGAAACATGTTTGACTTTTTTCAAGAGTTACCAAGTTTCACGGGTAGCTCCACGAGTCGCTAAGTTGCGTCCACGAGTTCCGACGTTCCCGCGACGTTAATTGTACGTGATTACCACGAGTTAAATTTGTATTAAACTCGGGGTACCTCATGGGTCAGCTCGCACAGTGTGACAGGGGTTTAACGCGTCAAAATGAACAGATAGACAGACAGACAGCTCTGATTTCAGTTGGTTTATTTCATTCTTCCCACATTTACATTCCCCCTGGTTTTATTTCCGCGCTCACTGGGGTTTGTTTCACGACGCGGAATTTGGGGATTAAATGGGAGCCGTTCGTTCAGCGCCGACCTATTGTTCACCGGGTTTCTGCCCCACAGACCCTGAGCCCCGCTCCTGACGCCGGTCCCGGGACCCGACCCTTTTACACACCCGGAGCGGAACCGGAGCAGATTCTCAGCCAGTTTCCATCCCAAGGCCTGAAGTAAGGATAAAGTTTCTCCGTGAATTTATTCCCAGTGAAGGTGTGGAGATGGGACTTGGTGGCCGCGTCGTAAAATGAAACTGTCCCGGACTCGTAACTGAGATAAACTCCCACCATCCAGGGGATGGGACGGGCGGGGAGAGGGGATGGAGGGGAGGTGAATGCAACAAACCCATCATCCACCCGCTCGATGCTCCAGACTCCAATCTCCGGGGTCAGTGTGTCCCTTCCGTTCCTCTCCACAGACTCTGCGGCGACTCCCAGACACCAGCGCCGACTCCCCGCCACCTCCACCTCCCAGTAATGTCTCCCCGATGTGAATCCCTCCGATCCCAGCACACACGCATACACTGTAAACCTCTTCCCGGTGGCAGGGGGACTGCTCTGGGTCCCGGTCCATCTCACCCTCTTCCGATCCTCAGACACCTCGAGCCGCCGACTCGCTGTTTCCACATCCAGGGTGACGGAGACTGGGGGGAGAAGCAGAGAATCAGAGAGTCGCCGGGGGTCGGGGAGACTCGGGCACAGGCGGGCGGACACCTGAAACCTTGTTCGGGGTATCACCGAATACGTGGGATGGAAAACACAAACCTTTCTCCACATTTCACTCCGAGGAAAGGGGTGGCTCGTGGATTGAAGGAGCGGGTCGGGCAGCGGAGGAGAGAGAGAGAGAAAGAG
>NC_045985.1:4567710-4586253 GCF_010909765.2 Amblyraja radiata | reverse complement strand
CCAGCATTTTTGACTACCTTCTATCTGAACAAGGCCTATTTCCTTGCATTTGGCCCATACCCCTCTAAATCTTTTTAAAATCTATATACAGTACATAGTGTCATAGTGCTATTGAGTCATGAAACATGGAAACAGGCCCTTTGGCCCCATTTGTCCACATGCGACAAGATTCCCTGCCACAGAGGGCAGTGGAGGCCAAATCACTGGATGGATTTAAGAGAGAGTTAGATAGAGCTCTAGGGGCTAGTGGAGTCAAGGGATTTGGGGAGAAGGCAGGCAGGGGTTATTGATTGGGGACAATCATGCTGGCTCGAAGGGCCAAATGGCCTCCTCCTGCACCTATTTTCTATGTTTATATGTTTCTAAGCTGTCTATCTGAACAAGTGCTATTTGCTTGCATTTGGTCCATATCTCGCTGACTGTTTTCGGGACTTTTTGTTTTTAGTTTTAGTTGAGAGGCACTGGGCGGAAACAGGCCCTTTAGCCTGCTTCGCCCAGCGATCCCCGCACTAGGGGAAAAAAGTTACATGTATACCAAGCCAATTAACCTACAAACCTGTACGTCTTTGGAGTGTGGGAATAAACTGATTACCCGATGTTGGGGCAGTCCAGAACTAGGGGTCACAGTTTAAGGATAAGAGGGAAGTCTTTTAGGACCGAGATGAGAAAATCATTTTTTACACAGAGAGTGGTAAATCTGTGGAATTCTCTGCCACAGAAGGTAATAATAATAATAATAATGGATGGGATTTATATAGCGCCTTTCTAATACTCAAGGCGCTTTACATCGCATTATTCATTCACTCCTCAGTCACACTCGGTGGTGGTAAGCTAGTTGGTGGTAAGGTAGTTGAGGCCACAGTTCATTGGCTATATTTAAGAGGGAGTTAGATGTGGCCCTTGTGGCTAAAGGGATCAGGGGGTATGGAGAGAAGGCAGGTACGGGATACTGAGTTGGATGATCAGCCATGATCATATTGACTGGCGGTGCAGGCTCGAAGGGCTGAATGGCCTAATCCTGCACCTATTTTCTATGTTTCTGTGTTTCTATCTCGGAGAAAACCCACGCAGGTCACGGGGAGAACGTACAAACTCCGTACAGAGAGCACCCATAGTCAGGATCGAACCTGGGTCTCTGGCTGCTCCTGTTAATGAATTAACCCTCTAAAGGGCCTGTCCCACTTGGCGATTTTTTCAGCGACTGCCGGCATCATTGACTGACGTATGAGGTCACGGATAAATACGCGGCGTGGCGCGGCGTGATCACGTATTGACGGGCGGTGTTTCTTCAAGTGTCGCAACATTTCTTTTGTCGCCGCTGGGTTTTGAAATGTTCAAAATCTTTTGGCGACCCTGATAGGATGCCGTCAGTCGCCGAAAAAAATCGCCAAGTGGGACAGGCCCTCTAATAATGACAGTGCCACTGGGAGAGGATAATGTGAGGTTGCCATCACACCATTGTGAAGGTGTCAATTTGCCACCTCATCACATTAACACCTACACTCGCACCTAGAGACCTGTGGGGAAGTGAGTGGGCTTTGTCCCATTGGTGATGCTGCCTTTCAGAAGATATGTTAAACCGAGCCCTGGTTTGCATTCACAGGTGTGCAGAAAAGATCCCACACTTTGAAGCAAATTAGGAATTTTATTTCCAATTTACAGTATATCATAGGTCTAGAACAGAGGTGGGGAACCTGCGGCCTTAAGGCCACATGCGGCCTTCTAGGCACTTAAGTGCGGCCTTTTGAATGAATCCAAGTTTTGTAGAACAAATCCTTTTATTTTTATTTTATGAATATGTTTTTGTTCGTCTTTTATTATTTTTATTTTAATCTCAAAATGAACGTATTTAAAATACCAAAGAATATAAGAAGATTCAACAAAATAATCCTCCCTGACTGACAGCCTCAATTCAAACATTAGTAAGTCAGGAGGACTATTTTAACACCTGTGTTCTGCTCATGATTTAGTTCTAATGCGACTCTAGAATGTGCGTTAACCTCCCACAAAAAGCATTCACAACAATGTCATTAAAAGGTTAGTTAACTTTAGAATTAACAAAATGGTTTCATTTTCTTGAAGTTAGTACATAGTAGTTAGATTTTTACAAATTAATGTACATTTTGAAGTATATCTAATGGAAGTTTCTTGGATGAGGCCTTATTAGATCACAGCTAACTTAATGCGGCATTCCAACATGAAAAGGATCCCCACCCCTGGTCTAGAACATAGAACAGTACAGCATAGGGACAGGCCCTTCAGCCCACAATGTCCGTTTTGGTACATATGACAACAAAACACTCATTAGGTCGTAAGACATAGGAGCTGAATTAGGCCATTCGGCCCATCAAGTCTACTCCACCATTCAATCATGGCTGATCTATCTCTCCCTCGTAACCTCATTCTCCTGCCTTCTCCCCATAACCTCTGACACACATACTAATCAAGAACCTATCTATCTCTGCTTTAAAAATATCCACTGACTTGTGGCCTCCACAGCCGTCGGTGGCAAAGAATCCCACAGATTCACCACCCTCTGACTAAAGAAATTCTGCCTCATCTCCTTCCAAACAGTACGTCCTTTAATTCTGCGAACCTGAGGAGCAATTATTTCTCACAGAGGGCGGTGGGTATATGGACCGGGCTGCCAGAGAGGGTAGTTGAGCCTTGTACCATAACAACATCTGAAAGACATTTACACAAAAAGATGGAGTAGCTCAGTGGGTCCAACATCGCTGGAGAAAAGGAATAGGTGACGCTTCGGGTTGAGACCCTTCTTCAGATAGGTACATGGATAGGAAAGGTTTAGAGGGAAGACACTAAATGCTGGAATAACTCAGCAGGTGGGGCAACATCTCTGGAGAGAAGGAATGGGTGACATTACGGGTCTCGAACCTTCTTCAAACTCCTTGATGGGATCTGACGAAGGGTCTTGACCCGAAACGTCACCCATTCCTTCTCTTCAGAGATGCTGCCTCACCCGCCGAGGTACTCCAGCATTTTGTGTCTATCTTCGATTTTACCAGCATCTGCAGTTCTTTCTTACTAAGGTTTAGAGGGATATGGGCCAAATGCAGGCAGGTGGGATTTGTGTAATGGGGCATCTTGGATGGCATGGGAAAGTTGGGCCGAAGGGCCTGTCTCCGTGCTGCAGGACTATGACTATGATTGATCTGAGGTATTCAGCTGTAAATCAGTTCCAGATTACACGTTACATATTCATAATATAGCCAATGATCTGGCCTCGACTACCCTCTGTGGCAGAGAGTTCCAGAGATTCACCACTCTGTGTGAAAAAAGTTCTTCTCATCTCGGTTTTAAAGGATTTCCCCCTTATCCTTAAGCTGTGACCCCTTGTCCTGGACTTCCCCAACATCGGGAGCAATCTTCCTGCATCTAGCCTGTCCAACCCCTTAAGAATTTTGTAAGTTTCTATAAGATCCCCTCTCAATCTCCTAAATTCTAGAGAGTATAAACCAAATCTATCCAGTCTTTCTTCATAAGACAGTCCTGACATCCCAGAAATCAGTCTGGTGAACCTTCTCTGCACTCCCTCTATGGCAATAATGTCCTTCCTCAGTTTTGGAGACCAAAACTGTACGCAATACTCCAGGTGTGGTCTCACCAAGACCCTGTACAACTGCAGTAGAACCTCCCTGCTCCTATACTCAAATCCTTTTGCTATGAAAGCTAACATACCATTCGCTTTCTTCACTGCCTGCTGCACCTGCATGCCTACTTTCCATGACTGGTTTACCATGACACCCAGGTCTCGCTGCATCTCCCCTTTTCCTAGTCGGCCACCATTTAGATAATAGTCTGCTTTCCTGTTTTTGCCACCAAAATGGATAACCTCACATTTATCCACATTATACTGCATCTGCCAAACATTTGCCCACTCACCCAGCCTATCCAAGTCACCTTGCAGTCTCCTAGCATCCTCCTCACAGCTAACACTGCCCCCCAGCTTAGTGTCATCCGCAAACTTGGAGATATTGCCTTCAATTCCCTCATCCAGATCATTAATATATATTGTAAATAGCTGGGGTCCCAGCACTGAGCCTTGCGGTACCCCACTAGTCACTGCCTGCCATTGTGAAAAGGACCCGTTTACACCTACTCTTTGCTTCCTGTTTGCCAGCCAGTTCTCTATCCACATCAATACTGAACCCCCAATGCCGTGTGCCAGTCTCGAACCTTCTTCAAACTCCTTGATGGGATCTGACGAAGGGTCTCGACCCGAAACGTCACCCATTCCTTCTCTTCAGAGATGCTGCCTCACCCGCCGAGGTACTCCAGCATTTTGTGTCTATCTTCGATTTTACCAGCATCTGCAGTTCTTTCTTACTAAGGTTTAGAGGGATATGGGCCAAATGCAGGCAGGTGGGATTTGTGTAGATGGGGCATCTTGGATGGCATGGGAAAGTTGGGCCGAAGGGCCTGTCTCTGTGCTGCAGGACTATGACTATGATTGATCTGAGGTATTCATCTGTAAATCAGTTCCAGATTACACGTTACATATTCATATTGATGTAACAATTTTTTTATTTTTTTATCTTTTTATTAGTTTTTTTCAAAAGCAAAACCAAAAGAACAAAAAAGTAATGATAAACATAACAGTGATATTGATATTGATATATAGGGATCAGGGCGACATTAATGGCAGGTATAACCTAAATATGAGTCCAGTGTCAACATCCACATTGAATATAGACGCTATGTAAATATAGTTATGTGTTTAAAAGAGAACTTGTATGTATAAAAACAAATAGATAAAAAGGAAAAAAAAGAGAAAAAACAAAAATACAAGTCCCACTAAACTAAAGGAGAAAATAAAAAAAGAAAAACAGAATCTGGACTGCAAAGAGTTTCAACATTTCCTTCGCCCCACAGATGCTGCTGCACCCGCTGAGTTTCTCCAGCATTTTTGTCTACCTTCAACAATTTAAGTCCTTGTTTGTCACCAAGTCCGTTCCACCGTATATCAGTTAAAAAAAAATATTATAACAGTTGGAGAGGGGATGGTTTATGTTGAATCTAATGATCACGTGCTGATGTCTTATGGCACCAGCTTATGTAAACACACTGTGCTTAATACACCCAGTAGAATTGGTTTTACCCAGTCAAGTTCCCATATAAATAGGACTTTATTATGGGGAAACTTTGTCAGGAAGCATGTGTCGGTGTGAGACTCCATATGCACTAAATTACAGTAATACACAGTAGGACAGTAGAAGAGTTTAATGATCAAATTTACTCATTGTTCTGTCAAATCTACAATTCCCGTTGATAATACCTTCTGCAATATTCCATATGCAAAATCAATTGTTTGATAAGGCAAAAGTGAGGTAAGATAGAACCAATGTGAACAGTGATCGATGGTCGGCATAGACAAGGTGGGCCGAAGGGCCTGATTCCATACTGTATTTTCGCAGTCAGTGAATCAAGAGGTCTTATAGGTTGGGACTACACGTGGGATGAATAGGAAATGGCTAAAGGCCTGGGTTTTGTAAACATAAACAAGTGTTTCAGGTTTACCTATCATCACTTATTCTGAAGAAGGGTCTCGTGGTTCTTGGTTTCTTGGTCCTCCAAAATATTCCAAATGGAATTTAAACTGGAGGTGGTGAGGGGAGGACTTAATCCAGAAAGGGTTATTGGGAAGAAAGAGCTACTTTAAATTTAGTTGCATCCGGTTGGGTAACTATAGTTGGGTGGAGATTATTCCATGCTTTAATTGTGCGGGGGAAGAACGAATTGCTGTACACATCTGTCTTTGTAGCTGGGATCACAAATTGGATCAAATGCCCTCGTCTGCTCCTAATTGGTTTGGGTTTGATGTAGGTCTTGTAATCTATGTCAAGTTGACCATTTAACATTTTGTAAAAACAGGTCAAACGGTGAGCTTCACGTCTGTCTTGGAGAGGGTTCCACCCCGACTAGAGAATTCAGAAGTTTGGTGACACTCGCTTCTCTCTCATAGGTGTTAGTAACAAATCGAGCTTCCTGTCTCGACCCGAAACATCACCTATTCCTTCACTCCACTGATGCTGTGAAACCCGTTGAGTTTCTCCAGCATTTTAGCCGACCTTTGATTATTCCAGCATCTGCAGTTCTTTCTTAACCATCACTTATTCATAGTTTATTTGAGTTCATTCTTTGCACCTGTACCGAGGGACAGTGAAAAGCTTGTTGTGTGCTATCCAGTCAGCGAAAAGACCAAAGGGCCTGTCCCACTTGGCGATTTTTTTCGGCGACTGCCGGCGTCATATCAGTGTCGCCAAAAGATTTTGAACATTTCAAAATCCAGCGGCGACAAAAAAAATGTTGCGACACTTGCAAAAACACCACACGTCACACGTCATCGCGCCGCGTCACGCCGCATCACGCCTCAAAATATTCGGTGACCCGATACGTCAGCCAATGATGCCGGCAGTCGCCGAAAAATCACCAAGTGGAACAGGCCCTTCTGAATGGTTACAATCAAGCCATCCACAGTGTACAGACACAGGATAAAGGGAATAACTATAGGTGCAAGATAAAGTCCAGAAAAGTCCAATTAAGGATAGTTCGAAGGTCTCCATTGAGCTAGATGGGAGGTCAGGACTGCCCTCGAGCTGGTGAGAGGACTGTTCGGTTGTCTGATAACAGCTGGGATGAAACTGTCCCTGAATCTGGAGGTGTGCGTTTTCACACTTCTGTACCTCTTGTCTGATGGGAGAGGCCAGTCACTTGTGGGTGAGTCATTTCTACAGGTGCACAGAATCCTGACTTGTTGCATCGTGGTTTGATATAACAATTTGAAAGCACAGGCCCATAAGAGGCTGCGTTCTAATTGTGCATTTCACACAAATGTCTCGTTCTCTTGTAAAGTTTTCGTCTTTTCAATGTCTCGTGGAATTTAAGTGCAATTTCTGTTTTTGTATGCATGTTTGAGTCTGTACAAGGCCATAAGTAATAGGAGCAGAATTAGGCCATTCGACCCATCAAGTCTGCTCCGCCATTCAATCATGGCTGATCTATCTCTCCCTCCCAACTGCATTCTCCTGCCTTCTCCCTATAAAATTAGTTTAATTAACTGATTACCCGATGTTGGGGAAGTCCAGAACTAGGGGTCACAGTTTAAGGATAAGAGGGAAGTCTTTTAGGACCGAGATGAGAAAATCATTTTTTACACAGAGAGTGGTGAATCTGTGGAATTCTCTGCCACAGAAGGTAGTTGAGGCCACAGTTCATTGGCTACATTTACGAGGGAGTTAGATGTGGCCCTTGTGGCTAAAGGGATCAGAGGGTATGGAGAGAGGGCAGGGATGGGATACTGAGTTGGATGATCAGCCATGATCATATTGAATGGCGGTGCAGGCTCGAAGGGCTGAATGGCCTAATCCTGCACCTATTTTCTATGTTTCTGTGTTTCTATCTCGGAGAAAACCCACGCAGGTCACGGGGAGAACGTACAAACTCCGTACAGACAGCACCCATAGTCAGGATCGAACCTGGGTCTCTGGCTGCTCCTGTTAATGAATTAACCCTCTAAAGGGCCTGTCCCACTTGGCGATTTTTTCAGTGACTGCCGGCATCATTGACTGGCGTATCAGGTCACCGATAAATAGCCCAGTTTAGTTTAGTTTAGTTTAATTTAATTTAGTTAAGTTAAGTTAAGTTAAGTTAAGTTAAGTTAAGTTAAGTTAAGTTAAGTTAAGTTAAGTTAAGTTAACATAGAAACATAGAAATTAGGTGCAGGAGTAGGCCATTCGGCCCTTCGAGCCTGCACCGCCATTCAATATGATCATGGCTGATCATCCAACTCAGTATCCTGTACCTGCCTTCTCTCCATACCCCCTGATCCGCTTAGCCACAAGGGCCACATCTAACTCCCTCTTAAATATAGCCAATGATCTGGCCTCGACTACCCTCTGTGGCAGACAGTTCCAGAGATTCACCACTATCTGTGTGAAAAAAGTTCTTCTCATCTCGGTTTTAAAGGATTTCCCCCTTATCCTTAAGCTGTGACCCCTTGTCCTGGACTTCCCCAACATCGGGAGCAATCTTCCTGCATCTAGCCTGTCCAACCCCTTAAGAATTTTATAAGTTTCTATAAGATCCCCTCTCAATCTCCTAAATTCTAGAGAGTATAAACCAAGTCTATCCAGTCTTTCTTCATAAGACAGTCCTGACATCCCAGGAATCAGTCTGGTGAACCTTCTCTGCACTCCCTCTATGGCAATAATGTCCTTCCTCAGATTTGGAGACCAAAACTGTACGCAATACTCCAGGTGTGGTCTCACCAAGACCCTGTACAACTGCAGTAGAACCTCCCTGCTCCTATACTCAAAGTTAAGTTTGGTTTAGTTTAGTTTAGTTGAGTTTGTGCCGCTGAAGCTGTTGCAAGTAAGATTTTCATTTGTGTCTCACAATAAACTTGACTCAATTCAACTTGATTCAAGGGAGTTGCAAAGTTCTGGATGCTCAGTCAAGACTTTAGAGATACGGCATGGAAACAGGCCCTTTGGCAGACTGGGCCCGCGCAGACCAGTGGTCATCCCGTACACTATCCTGCACGCTAGGGACAATTTTATAACTTAAGAGGCCAATTAATCTACAGACCTGGGTAAGAAAGAACTGCAGATGCAGGTAAAATCGAAGGTAGACACAAAATGCTGGAGTAACTCAGCGGGTCAAGCAGCATCTCTGGAGAGAATGAATGGGCGACGTTTCAGGTCGAGACCCTTCTTCAGACGTCTCGACCCGAAACGTCGCCCATTGAATCTACAGCCCTGTACGTGTTTGGAATGTGTTTGGAAACCAGAGCACCCGGAGAAAACGCACGCGGTCACAGGGCGTACGTGTGAACTCCGTACAGACAGCACCCGTGGTCAGGATTGAATCTGGGTGTCTGGCGCTGCAAGGCAGCAACTCTACCGCTCCGCCACTGCACTGCCCCAGGTACTCAGTGGGATTGAGAGACTTTGGGATATGAAGGAATTTGGGGCTTTTTGGGTGAGAAACTTATCTTGAGACAGTGGCGCAGACATGATCTTACTGAATGTTGTATGAGCTGGGCATGATATGGTATTTTACTTCTCACATGTACTGAGGTGAGGTAACATTCATGTTTGTATACACGTCTTTGTATTTATATTTGAGACCACACCTGGAGTATTGCGTACAGTTTTGGTCTCCAAATCTGAGGAAGGACATTATTGCCATAGAGGGAGTGCAGAGAAGGTTCACCAGACTGATTCCTGGGATGTCAGGACTGTCTTATGAAGAAAGACTGGATAGACTTGGTTTATACTCTCTAGAATTTAGGAGATTGAGAGGGGATCTTATAGAAACTTACAAAATTCTTAAGGGGTTGGACAGGCTAGATGCAGGAAGATTGCTCCCGATGTTGGGGAAGTCCAGGACAAGGGGTCACAGCTTAAGAATAAGGGGGAAATCCTTTAAAACCGAGATGAGAAGAACTTTTTTCACACAGAGAGTGGTGAATCTCTGGAACTCCCTGCCACAGAGGGTAGTCGAGGCCAGTTCATTGGCTATATTTAAGAGGGAGTTAGATGTGGCCCTTGTGGCTAAGGGGATCAGAGGGTATGGAGAGAAGGCAGGTACGGGATACTGAGTTGGATGATCAGCCATGATCATATTGAATGGCGGTGAAGGGCCGAATGGCCTACTCCTGCACCTAATTTCTATGTTTCTATGTTTCTATGTCAGTACAAGTGTCCCTGTACATAAGCACCTAGATAGATATCAGACTAGCACAATTTCTGCCTCTCTATCTGATGACTATTTTGAAAGTACATATGGTGTTTGAGTACCAACTAGCATGGCTGATTGTGGAGCATCCGCCATTTGCCTTGCAGGGTGAAATGAAGTGCCAGGTTCAATACCCAAGGGGAGCCAGTGACCTACTTAATAGAAACAACAGATTTTTTTTTTCACTGACTTGAAATCAGTGCAGTGAAAATCTCGAACGGACATTTCACTCACATTACCGCACCGGAAATAAATACAAAGCTCCCCGATAAACAGAGCAGGAGGATGATCTGAGGTAGACAAGAATGCTGGAGAAACTCAGCGGGTGAGGCAGCATCTATGGAGCGAAGGAATAGGTGACGTTTCGGGTCGACACCCTAGGGGGAAATCTTTTAGGACCGAGATGAGAAAAACATTTTTCACACAGAGGGTGGTGAATCTGTGGAATTCTCTGCCACAGAAGGTAGTTGAGGCCACAGTTCATTGGCTATATTTAAGAGGGAGTTAGATGTGGCCCTTGTGGCTAAAGGGATCAGGGGGCATAGAGAGAAGGCAGGTACAGGATACTGAGTTGGATGATCAGCCATGATCATATTGAATGGCGGTGCAGGCTCGAAGGGCCGAATGATCTACTCCTGCACCTATTTTCTATGTGTCTATGTTTCGGACTGATGTGGGGGTGTGGCAGGGGGGGAAGGAGGGAGGGAAGGAGGGGGGGGGGGGGAGGGGAAGGAGAAAAGAAGAGGCGGAAACAGTGGGCTGTGGGAGAGCTGTGAAGGGGAGGGGAAGAAGGGAGAAAGCAAGAACTACCTGAAATTGGAGAAGTCAATGTTCATACCGCTGGAGTGTAAACTGCCCAAGCGAAATATGAGGTGCTGCTCCTCCAATTTGCAGTGGGACTCACTCTGGCCATGGAGGAGGCCCAGGACAGAAAGGTCGGATTGGGATTAGGAATGGGAGGGGGTGTTGAAGTGCTGGGCCACCGGGAGATCAGGTTGGTTAATGTGAACTGTGCAGAGGTGTTCAGCAAAACGATTGCCAAGCCTGCGCTTGGTCTCACCGATGTAGAGACCAATGATCTGATGATCTGATTCAGACATGCTCATCATAGAAACATAGAAACATAGAAAATAGGTGCAGGAGTAGGCCATTCGGCCCTTCGAGCCTGCACTGCCATTCAATATGATCATGGCTGATCATCCAACTCAGTATCCTGTACCTGCCTTCTCTCCATACCCCCTGATCCCTTTAGCCACAAGGGCCACATCTAACTCCCTCTTAAATATAGCCAATGAACTGGCCTCAACTACCTTATGTGGCAGAGAATTCTAGAGATTCACCACTCTCTGTGTGAAAAATGTTTTCCTCACCTCGGTCCTAAAAGATTTCCCCCTTATCCTTAAACTGTGGCCCCTTGTTCTGGACTTCCCCAACATCGGGAACAATCTTCCTGCATCTAGCCTGTCCAACCCCTTAAGAATTTTGTAAGTTTCTATAAGATCCCCCCTCAATCTTCTAAATTCTAGCGAGTACAAGCTCATTGATTGAAGCTGAGCTTCGCATCAACGAAACCACGGAGACACAACAACAGGAAATATATTGTCAAGCTTGAAAGGATTCAGAGAAGATTTATGAGGATGCTGCCAGGACTCGAGGGTCTGAGGAGCTATCGGGAGAGGTTGAGTAAGCTGGGTCTCTATTCCTTGGAGCGCAGGAGGATGAGGGGAGATCTTACAGAGGTGTATAGAATTATGAGAGGAATAGATCGTGTAGACGCACAGACTCTCTTGCCCAGAGAGGGGGAATCGATGATCAGAGGATATAGGTTTAAGGTGAAGGGGAATCGATTTAATACGAACCTGTGGGGTAACTTTTTCACACAAAGGGTGGTGGGTGTATGGAACGAGCTACCAAAGGAGGTAGTTGAGGCTGGGACTATCCCAACGTTTATGAAACATTTGCACAGGTACAAGGATAGGACGGGTTTGGAGGGATATGGACCAAACACAAGCAGGTGGGACTGGTGTAACTGGGACATTGTTGGCCGGTGTGGGCAAGTTGGGCCGAAGGGCCTGTTTCCACACTGTATCACTCTATGACCATGGTGTCTAGATCTGAACTTTCTTGTCTCTCGAGCGTGCTAATCTTGCACAATGATGAAGTCCACATGACTGAAGAGTTTAGTTTAGTTGAGATACATTGCGGAAACAGGCCCTTCGGCCCACCGAGGCCGCGCTGAGCAGTAATTCCTGCACACTAACTCTATCCTGCGCACACAAGGAACAATTTACAATTTTACTGCCTGCATGTCAGTGGAGTGTAGGAGGAACCTGGAGAAAACCCACACAGGTCACGGGGAGAACGTACAAACTCCGTACAGATAACACTGGTGGTCAGGATCAACCCGGGTCTCTGGCGCTGTGAGGCAGATACATGATAAAGGGAATAATATTTAGTGCAAGATAAAGTAATGCAGCACCGGAGACCAGGGTTCGCTCCCAAATACGGGTGCTGTCTGTACGGAGTTTGCACGATCTCCCCGTGACCAATCGGGTTTTCTCCGAGATCTTCGGTTTCCTCCCACACACCAAAGACGTACAGGTTTGTAGGTTTGTAGGTTAATTGGCTTGGTATAAGTGTAAATTGTCCCCTGAATAAAGGGGAGGCCATTTAAGACTGAGGTGAGAAAAAAACATTTTCACCCAGAGAGTTTTGAATTTGTGGAATCCCCTGCCACGGAGGGCAGTGGAGGCCAAATCACTGGATGGATTTAAGAGAGAGTTAGATAGAGCTCTAGGGGCTAGTGGAATCAAGGGATATGGGGAGAAGGCAGGCACGGATTATTGATTGGGGACGATCAGCCATGATCACAATGAATGGCGGTGCTGGCTCGAAGGGCCGAATGGCCTCCTGCACCTATTTTCTATGTTTCTATTTTTCTATATGTCCATGTTTCTCTGTGTGGGATAGTGTTAATCTGTGGGAATAGCTGGTCGGTGTGGACTCGGTGGGCTGAAGGGCCTGTTTCTGCGCTGAATCTCGAAACTAATAATATTCTGTATTATTTCGGACTTCCAGCATTTCCAACTTGTGCTGTCGTTCCTTGATAACTTGCTCCCTCTCTTCCACTCTTGTGCAGTCTTCACATAACTGCGCACCAGTTAATAGCAGACATAATTTCGAAATTTGCAACGTATTTCTCCAGAGCCATGACCTCAATGTGTCTAATTTTAATCATTACTTCTAAATGCACTCTGCCACCTTATTCCTTCCCACTTCCCACTGGGGGATCTGGGCCAAAAGTAGCTCAGAAATTTAATCTGCCTCTCAGACAGTGCTTTGACACCAGAAAATAGACAATAGGTGCAGGAGTAGGACATTCGGCCCTTCGATCCAACACCACCAGTCAATGTAATCATGGCTGATCATCCACAATCAGTACCCAGTTCCTGCCTTCTCCCCATATCCCCTGACTCCACTATCTTTAAGAGCCCTATCTAGCACTCTCTTGAAAGTATCCAGAGAACCGGCCTCCACCGCCCTCTGAGGCAGAGAATTACACAGACTCACAACTCTCTGTGAGAAAAAGTGTTTCCTCGGCTCTGTTCTAAATGGCTTACCCCTTATTTTTAAACTGTGGCCCCTGGTTCTGGACTCCCCCAACATGGGTACATGTTTCCTGTCTCTAGCGTGTCCAAACCCTTAATAATCTTATATGTTTCAATAAGATACCCTCTCATCCTTCTAAACACAAGAGTGTACAAACCCAGCCGTTCCATTCTCTCAGCATATGACAGTACCGCCATCCCGGGAATTATCCTTGTTAACCTACGTTGCACTCCCTCAATAGCAAGAATGTCCTTCCTCACATTAGGGGACCAAAATTGCACACAATACTCCATGTGTGGTCTCACTAGGCCCTTGTACAACTGCAGAAGGACCTCTTTGCTCCTGTACTCAACTCCTCTTGTTATGAAGGCCAACATGCCATTCGCTTTCTTCACTGCCTGCTGTACCTGCATGCTTACTTTGATTGACTGATGAACAACGACACCCAGATCCCGTTGTACTTCGCCCTTTCCCAACTTGACACCATTTAGATAGTAATCTGCCTTCCTGTTTTTGCTACCAAAGTGGATAACCTCACATTTATCCACATTAAACTGCATCTGCCATGCATCTGCCCACTCCCGTAACCTGTCCAAGTCACCCTGCATTCTCATAGCATCCTCCTCACAGTTCACACTGCCACCCAGCTTTGTGTCATCTGCAAATTTGCTAATGTTACTTTGCTGATCAAATCCCAACCCATCCCCAGTCCCGCCACCATCGTTCTCTGAGTTATGGTCCAGTGATACTTTATATTCAACCTGCCTTTGTCACTGCCTCCATCAGTCACCGCCACCACAGTGGCTGCCTCGCCAACAGTCTGTCCGTCCCCTCTCTGTTTTTTTATTATTTTAATTATCTTTTAAAAGTATGTTTTAGCGTTTCGTAGGTAGAGAAAAAAGCTGGGTAACTCAGCGGGTGAAGCAACATCTATGGAGCGAAGGAATAGGCGATGTTTCGGGTCGACACCCTTCTTCTGACTCCTTTTAATGTTCCATGTGTCTGTTTTATGTGGGGTGGGGGGGAGGAAACTTTTTCCAGTCACTTACTTCGACAAAGATGCGATTTTTTTCCGTATCGCATCTCTGTCCTCCCCTCCCCCCTCCCCCGCCTCTGCGGCCTAACAACATGGCCTTTCCCGAAGACCGGCCCGGAGCTTCAAGACATGGAATCACACCAGGGGCAATTAACAGGTGGTGTAGCGGTAGAGTTGCTGCCTCACAGCGCCAGAGACCCGAGTTCGATCCCGACTGCAGGTGCTGTCTGTATGGTGACTGTACGTTCTCCCCATGACCACGTGGGTTTTCTCCCACACCCCAACGACCTACAGGCTTGTAGGTTAATCGGCTTCGGTCAAGATTGTAAATTGGCCCTCGTGCCAGTAGATGGGATCACTGGTCGGCACGGACTCAGTGGGCCGAAGGGCCTGTTTCCGCGTTGTATCTCTAAAACTAAAAACCCGAAATAAAAACTCACTGCGATGAGACAAAAGATGCAAGGTAGACAAAAATGCTGGAGAAACTCAGCGGGTGGGGCAGCGTCTATGGAGCGAAGGAAATAGGCAACGTTTCTGGTCGAGACACTTCTTCAGACTGAAGAAGGGTCTCGAGAAGATGAATCTCGACCCGAAAACGTTGCCTATTTCCTTCGCTCCATAGATGCTGCCTCACCCGCTGAGTTTCTCCAGCATTTTTGTCTACCTTCGATTTTCCAGCATCTGCAGTTCCTTCTTAAACAGGACAAGGGGTCACAGCTTAAGGATAAGGGGAAAATCCTTTAAAACCGAGATGAGAAGAACTATTTTCACACAGAGAGTGGTGAATCTCTGGAACTCTCTGCCACAGAGGGTAGTCGAGGCCAGTTCATTGGCTATATTTAAGAGGGAGTTAGATGTGGCCCTTGTGGCTAAGGGGATCAGAGGGTATGGAGATAAGGCAGGTACAGGATACTGAGTTGGATGATCAGCCATGATCATATTGAATGGCGGTGCAGGCTCGAAGGGCCGAATGGCCTACTCCTGCACCTAATTTCTATGTTTCTATGTTTCTATACCCACAGTTACTAGGCTGCTGAGGGACATCATGTGCCTGTATGCTGCATTGTAAAAACGGATGGAATTGTATAAAATAAACTGACTAGAGGATGAGAAATGGATTCAATTAAAGGAAATGCTCACAAAATGGAGAGCAACTAATCGAGGATATAATTGAACAATTAAGCAGGTTCTACCAGTTTTATTCCTCTTTTTACTGTCTCCAATTTGTAAGCAATCAGACACTGCGCTCACAAATTAGTGGTGACAAGCATCAAGTTCGAGATGTTCCTTTTATCTCAGTGGTTTTATTGTCTGAGCTGTCATCTTTTGGAGGAGATGATAAATAAGACCCTCTCCACTATCCCACCTCCGCTCAGTCCGCAAGAACCTACCTGAACTCCCGGTGGCTCAGCACTTCAACTCCCCCTCCCATTCCCAATCCGACCTCTCTGTCCTGGGTCTCCTCCATTGCCAGAGTGAGCAACACCGGAAATTGGAGGAACAGCACCTCATATTCCGCCTGGGTTGCCTGCGGCCGGCGGGCATGAACATTGAATTCTCCCAATTTTGCTAGCCCTTGCTGTCTCCCCGCCTTCCTTAACCCTCGAGCTGTCTCCTCCCATCCCCCCGCCCTCGGGCTCCTCCTCCTCCCCTATTTCATTCCTTCTCCTCCCCCACCCCCTATCAGTCTGAAGAAGGGTTTCGGCCAGAAACGTCACCTATTTCCTTTGCTCCATAGATGCTGCTGCACCCGCTGAGTTTCTCCAGCATTTTTGTGTCTCTGTTGACCCACTTAGTCCTGTCTTAGTTTCGATTGGAGATACAGCACGGAAACAGGCCCTTCGGCCCACCGAGCCCGTGCCGACCAGCGATCATCCCACACACACCAACGCCATCCTACACACTAGGGACAATTTATCATTTTACCGAAGCCAATTAACCTGCAAACCTGTGCGTCCTTGGAGTGTGGGAGGAAACCGGAGCACCCGGAGAAAACCCACCCAGTCACAGGGAGAACGTACAAACTGGGATGGCGGGACTGTCATATGTTGACAGAATGGAGCAGCTGGACTTGTACACTCTGGAATTTAGAATGATGAGGGGACCTTATTGAAACATATAAAATTATTAAAGGTTTGGTCACGCTAGAGGCAGGAAACATGTTCCCGATGTTGGGGGAGTCTAGAACCAGGGGCCACACAGTTTAAGAATAAGGGGTAAGCCATCTAGAACGGAGATGAGGAGACACTTTTTCCTCACAGAGAGTGGTGAGTCTGTGGAATTCTCTGCCTCAGAAGGTAGTGGAAGCCGGTTATCTGGATGCTTTCAAGAGAAAATTGGATAGAGCTCTTAAAGATAGCGGAGTCAGTGGATATGGGGAGAAGGCAGGACCTTAATAATCTTACATGTTTCAATAAGACGTCCTCTCATCCTTCTAAATTCTAGAGTATACAAGCCCAGCCGCTCCATTCTCTCATCATATGACAGTCCCGCCATCCCAGGAATTTAGTTTAGTTTAGTTTAGAGATTCATCGGGGAAACAGGCCCTTTGGCCCACCTATCGCCGCATGCGAAAACTATCCTACACACACTGGGGACAATTTTACATTTACACCAAGCCAATTAACCAACAAACCTGCACGTCTTTGGAGTGTGGGCAGAAACCGAAGATCTCGGAGAAAACCCACTCAGGTCACGGGGAGAACGTACAAACTCCGTACAGACAGCACCCGCAGTCGGGATCGAACCCGGGTCTCCGGCGCTGCATTCGCTGTAAGGCAGCAACTCTACCGCTGCGCCACTTTACTCTGAGTAAAGAAGAAATGAATGAAAGATATGCGGAAAAATAACTAGTGGTGAAGGAAACAGGCCGTTGATCGCTGCGGGCCGGGTGAAAACGAGAGACATTTCGCTTCAAGTAATAGAAAGAGCGGAGATTTGAACTAATGGGAGTTGGCATGAATTTGAAGGGCTGTGCAACATCCTGTGCTCGAAATTACATGCTTCTACAAATTCTAGTCTTTTCATTCAAATACTCAAGTTCCAGCTTCCTGCTGCTGTAAGGCACCGCGTTTAATGTCACTGAACATATCGCCCTGGGGTTCCTTGCAGAATACGCCACATATTTCAAATTGGGTCGGACTGTAAGAGGATTTTGCTTTAATGCAGGGCCCTGCCACTCACAAAGCTGCAGAGATGAACATCTTCAAGGAGTAGGTGTATGATCAGTCTGCTTCTCAATGCACTACCTGCTTGTGTGATTTTTGATGATGAAGGTCGTGGAGTGAGCGGATGATTGTGTTGTGTTCAATGCATGTTAATAGAGTCTGACATGATTCCAGCTCACATCTTAGTTTATAGAGTCTAGAGCAAAATAAATCAAAAATCTCTGCCTCAGAGGGCGGTGGGGGCAGGTTCTCTGGATGCTTTCAAGAGAGAGCTAGATAGGGCTCTTAAATATAGTGGAGTCAGGGGATATGGGGAGAAGGCAGGAACGGGCTACTGATTGGGGATGATCAGCCATGATCACATTGAATGGCGGTGCTGGCTCGAAGGGCCGAAGGGCCTCCTCCTGCACCTATTGTCTATTGTCTAATGTCTATATCAGATAATAACATTGCAAAGGGAAAATAATATCTTGATGAAGATCAAAATACAACACGATACAAATGTATTCGTCACATGCACCAACTAAGTCACAGTGACTTAATTAAATCAAGAGACAAGAATCTTGGTTCTTCTGACTAGAGAGACTGATTTTCAGTCTGAAGAAGGGTCTTGACCCGAGACGTCACCTATTCCTTTTACTCCAGAGATGCTGCCTGACCAGCTGAGCTACTCCAGCCTTTCGTGTCTATCTTGGTTCTCCTGAATTAGTTCTTCTGAATTGCCCTTCTGAATTAGTTACGGGCGGTCACGGTGGCGCAGCGGTAGCGTTGCTGCTCTTACAGGCTGTAATGCAGCGCCGGAGACCCGGGTTCGATCCCGACTACGGGCGCTGTCTGTACGGAGTTTGTACGTTCTCCCATGACCTGCGTGGGTTTTCTCCAAGATCTTCGGTTTCCCCCCACACTCCAAAGACGTGCAGGTTTGTAGGTTAATTGGCTTGGTAAATGTAAAAATTGCTCCTAGTGTGTGTA
>NC_045985.1:4515210-4562710 GCF_010909765.2 Amblyraja radiata | reverse complement strand
GTGATGGAGTCAGAGTGTCATAGAGATTTACAACATGGAGACACGCTCTTGGAGTGAAAGTTACCCCTTAGGTTCCTATTCAATCGTTTCCCCCCTCACCTTGAACCTATGTCCTCTGGTCCTCAATTCCCCTACTCTGGGCAAGAGACGCTGTCCATCTGCCCGATGTATTCCTCTCATGATTTCGTACACCTCTATAATATCGCCCCTCATCCTCCTGCGCTCCAAGGTATTGAGACCCACCCTGCCCCCAACCACTGCCGAGAGCTTAGGCCCTAGAGTCCTGGCCACTTCCTCGTAAAGGGCCTGTCCCACTTGGCGATTTTTTTCGGAGACTTCCGACGTCATATCGGGGTCACCAAAAGATGTTGAACACTTCAAATCCAGCGGCGACAAAAAAAAATGTAGAGACACTTGAATAAAACACCGGTCGTCAATACCGCCGAGTCACGCCACGACTTTTTCGGTGACCTGATACGTCCTTCGTGTGGCGTCAATGGACAACGAGGTCTTTCCCTACCTCGGCTTTTAACTCTGCTCTCCTTTCTTCTGCCCATCAAGCGTTACGGGGTGGAGGGCACCAAATGCCCATGTCGCCTCCGCCGTACCCAGTGCAGGAAGCCTCGGCAAACGGCACGTCACAGGGCTACTCCATGCCCATGCACCCGTCCAACATGGCGATGGGTAACGAGGGATACATGCAAGAGACTCAGTTCAACAGCGGTGTGCCCCAGGGGTACGTCATGTCCGCCAATCACCCCGCTGGGCCGATGGGGATGGCGGGATATGGGCACCAAGGGTACACCGTGCAGTACCAGCCTTGCGCTGGTGCCTACGTGCCAGTCTACCCGATGGCAAATGTGAGTACATTTAACTCCAGTCTAGACTATTGTCACATGCACTGAGGGGCAGTGAAAATCTTTTGTTGCGTGCTATCCAGTCAGCGGAAAGACAATTCAAAGTAACATTAGCAAATTTGCAGATGACACAAAGCTGGATGGCAGTGTGAACTGTGAGGAGGATGCTATGAGAATGCAGGGTAACTTGGACAGGTTGGGGGAGTGGGCAGATGCATGGCAGATGCAGTTTAAAGCGGATAAATGTGAGGTTATCCACTTTGGTGGCAAAAACAGGAAGGCAGATTACTATCTAAATGGCGTCATGTTGGGAAAAGGGGAAGTACAACGGGATCTGGGGGATCTCCCGATAGCTCACACCCTCGTAAATCTTCTCTGAACACCTTTCAAGCTTGACAATATCTTTCCTGTTCCTTCAAAAAGCCCAACAGAAGATTTACTTCCTACGGCAGCTGAGGAAGCACAATCTACCACAGGCAGTGATGGTCCAATACTACACGGCCATCGTAGAGTCTATCCTCACCTTCTCCATCGTGGTCTGGTTTGGCTCAGCCACCAAGCACGGCACCCGGAAGCTGCAGCGAATCGTCCGATCAGCTGAGAAGGTTATTGGCTGCAACCTTCCCTCCATTGATGAACTGTACACTGCAAGGGCCAGGAAGCGAGCGGGGAAGATCATCTCTGACCCCTCTCACCCTGGCCACAAACTATTTTAATCACTTCCCTCTGGAAGGCGACTACGGACTGTCAAAGCTGCCACAGCCAGACATAAAAACAGTTTTTATCCACGAGTAGTTGCTCTACTCAACAGCCAACAATCTGTAGCCTCCCTTTGATCTGGTATTTTGTTGGTTCACATGCTTGATCAATGGTGTTTTATCATTCATGTTTTATTATTATTAATGTTTATTGTTTTCTGAGCCATTCGTAACTGTCACTGTATGTCATGTTGTGGGCGGAGCACCAAGGCAAATTCCTTGTATGTGAATACTTGGCCAATAAACTTACTTACTGAAACGTACTTGGATGTCTTCCTCAGAACATGGGGCCATGTCTGCCCGGCAACAACGGGATGACGCAAGGGGGGCAGCAGTTGCCCCCTTCTGGCGGGATGATGAACCCGCCGAGACCCCCTCACGACTATCTTCCCATCGCAGTGTTGACCACAGTGTGCTGCTTCTGGCCCACTGGGATCTTTGCCATAATCAAGGCCGTCCAGGTGAGTTTCCAACCTGCGCCTGCATGTCAACTGTTCATTTTTTTTTAAATTATACAAATACTTTTATTCAAAAAAATAAAAATAAACCTATAAATGAGCACAATCAAAGACTGCCTGTGTTGACAGTTTTACAAACAAACGATCAACAAATTAATATAACGCCAACTTTATCAATAAGATACTCGACCTCCCGCCGCGACCAGCGTTGGCGGAAGGCCTCCAGAGTCCCCGTGGACACGGTGTGTTTGTTCCCTCTCCAGGGACACGCGGGCACGGGCGTAACCCCAGAAAACGGACGGGCAGTTGACCCCGGTGTGGCCATCGACTACCCGCTGCATGGACCTGCGTATGGCCATCTTGGCCGGGCCCAGGAGCAGATGGACAGGGAGATCCCCCCATCCCGACCCGACCGACTCTCCCCCCTCTGTACCGGGTGCCCAAATATCAGGAGCATGGGGCTAAAATGCAGCCAACGTTTGAGGAGCAGCCCCTTCAGATAGTCGAACAGGGGCTGCAACCTCTCACACTGCACGTAGACCTCCTCGCCGCAGAAGTGGCAGGCGGCTGGCGGGTCCGTGAACCGGCTCAAGAACCTGTTACAGGCCACAGCCATGTGCATCACTCTCACCTGTCCTAGGCTTGAGTTCCTCTCAAGGGCGATTTTTTTTCAGCGACTGCGAATGTCAGTGACTGACGCCCAAAAAACCGCCAAGTTGTCCGAGACTCCGCGCCACAGGCACGTCAAGTTGTACGACACTCAGCGTCACCCGCCTTCACAACACAAGAAGGTTACACCGAAGTATAATAATCACATTGGAAATGAACTTATCTACAATAAATCTAAGGAACAATATCTTTTTAATGGTTCAGTCGGCGCTTTATATACCCGCGTCACCGGCCGTCACCCGCAGAACAACATACGTCAGCGTGTGACAGGGCGCGCAACATGATGAGACACCCAGAGGTAGCCTGAAATGTTTGAACATTCCAGGGGCGGCAGGGAGACACCGGGGGGGGGGGGGGGCGTTGGGAAGGATAAATATTTTTTGCAACTATCAGAACCAAAGAATATCACTCTACAGTATCTTGGTACATACGACAATAAAGTATCATATTCAATCATCATTAATATTATAGACAATAGACAATAGACAGTAGGTGCAGGAGTAGGCCATTCGATGTTGGGGAGGGGGTCCAGAACCAGGGGCCACAGTTTAAGAATAAGGAGTAAGCCATTTAGAACAGAGATGAGGAAAAACATTTTCACACAGAGAGTTGTGAGTCTGTGGAATTCTCTGCCTCCCAGAGAGCGGTGGAGGCAGGTTCTCGGGATACTTTGAAGAGAGAGCTAGATAGGGCTCTTAAAGATAGGGGATATGGGGAGAAGGCAGGAACGGGGTACTAATTGTGGATGATCAGCCATGTTCACATTGAATGGCGGTGCTGGCTAGAAGGGCTGAATGGCAACTCCTGCACCTATTGTCTATTGTCTATAACATTCTCCAAGCTACAAATGATAAAATATATTCTCATTATGAGTATATAATATTTTTCAGTGCGAAGAGGCAAGTTTCATGTGTTTTTTTCTTTAATATTGTTGGCTGATCAATTTCCTTCCTGGGATGAATAAAGTTCTATGGGATTGTATCATCTCTAAACTAAACTAATGCCCGCGTATGTTTTTTCTTCTCTCCGGGAAACAGGTGCGGACGGCCATCGCCCGCGGGGACATGGTGGCGGCGGAGGTCGCTTCACGCGAAGCCCGTAACTTCTCCTTCATCAGCCTGGCCGTGGGCATCGCTTCCATTGTCCTCTGCGCTATTTTGACGGTGGTAGTGGTCATCGCGGCCCAGCATCACGACGACGAGTGGGACCCTTAGCCCGGCCCCCCGACATATCCCCCCACCCCCTCCCGCCCCCCCCCAACACACCTTCTCCGCGTCTCTTCATGGCGTGGCTAAGCAGGAAGTCCCCGTCAAAGCATCAACGCCACCCCCCCCCCCCCTCTCCATCCCTCCTCCCGCTCTCCCCTCCCACAGTCTCCAGGTCCCACTCCCCCCCCCCTCCTTACAACCCCCTCCCCACCCCCCCAGTCTGTATCTAACCAACCATCCGCGCAGCAAACAGCTAATCGGTCTTGCTAAAGTTATAGCCTTCTAGTTAGCTCAGCTGGACACGTTGACAAGGGTAGAGAAGGTCCTCATTCCAGCTGAGTAAATGTGTACAGTGAGAAAATACAGGCAGATGCCATTCCTCCCAGAACCATTTTCTCAAAAGGGGCGGTGAAAGAGAGTGGCAGGGTGGTGAGCGACTGGTGTGACGAGGGTTCTGGGTGGAACGGGGGTGATGAGGGCACCTTTAGGCAGGTGACGTTTCTGATTTCCGTCCTAGGCAGACAAAAATGCTGGAGAAACTCAGCGGGTGAGGCAGCATCTATGGAGAGAAGGAATGGGTGACATTTCGGGTCGAGACCCTTCTTCAGACTGATTTGGGTGAGCGGGAAGAAGAGAGGAAGAGGCGGAGACTGTGGGAGAGCTGGGGAGGGGAGGGGAAGGAGGGAGAAAGCAGGGTCTACCTGAAATTGGAGAAGTCAATGTTCATACCACTGGGGTGTAAACTGCCCAAGCGAAATATGAGGTGCTGCTCCTCCAATTGACGGTGGGACTCTGGCCATGGAGGAGGCCCAGGAAAGAATGGTCGGATTCGGAATGGGAGGGGAGTTGAAGTGCTAGGCCACCGGGAGATCAGGTTGGTTATTGCGAACTGAGCGGAGGTTGGGCGAAGCGATCGCCAAGCCTACACTTGGTCTCACCGATGTAGAGCAGCTGACACCTAGAGCAGCGGATGCAATAGATGAGGTTGGAGGAGGTGCAGGTGAACCTATGCCGCACCTGGAAAGACTGTTTAGGCCTTTGGATGGAGTCAAGGGGGCAGTCCTGGTGTTCAAGCCTTCGTGAAGAACTAGAATCGTGGACTAGATAGAATCGTAGACACACTAGAGGCAGGAAGCATGTTCCCTATATTGGGGGAGTGGTCCCCTAATTTGGTCCACTAATTTGAGGAAGGACATTCCTACTATTGAGGGAGTGCAGCAAAGGTTTACATGGTTGATTCCTGGGGTGCCGGGACTGTCATATGTTGAGAAAATAGAACGGCTGAGCTTGTACACTCTAATTTAGGATGAGAGGGTATCTTATTTAAACAAATAAGATTATTAAGGGTTTGGACACGCTAGAGGCAGGAAACATGTTCCCGATGTTGGGGGGTCCAGAGCCAGTGGTCACAGTTTAAGAATAAGGGGTAAGCCATTTAGAACAGAGACGAGGAAACACTTTTTCTCACAGAGAGTTGTGAGTCTGTGGAATTCTCTGCCTCAGAGGGCGGTGGAGGCCGGTTCTCTGGATACTTTCAAGAGAGAGATAGATAGGGCTCTTAAAGTCAGGGAATATGGGGAGAAGGCAGGAACGGGGTACTGATTGTGGATGATCAACCATGATTACATTGAATGGCGGTGCTGGCTCGGAGGGCAAAATAAATGGCCTACTCGTGCACCTATTGTCTATTGTGTCTATTGCCTTCAGGTACAGACTCTCTGTATGTGATGTGATCGTAGTAGTCAACAATGTTCAAAACTGAACGCTGGTAAGATACAAGTAGGGCCAAAGTCACCCTGCACCTTTAACCCAGCCCCTTTAACCAGGCCTCTGATAACAATGGCATCTGTCTGTATTTGATATTTTCCAATAGATTACTAACAATATTTGTCTCGTCTTTTTAAGTGATGAAGCATGACCGGTTGACACAGTGCCTTCTAGGTGCTCAGATCTGGTGTCTGTGTGTGAGCAAGTGAGGATGTGGATTGCCAGCAGCGGGCAAGGAAGGGTTTGCCGGTGAGGAAACCAGCCCCAGGCAAACCATGAATGAAAATGGCCCAGTTGCCAAACCCACGTGCCAAGTTTCGAGTGCCAAACCATCCTCCCAATGAGACAATCCCAAAACTGGCTTCCCGTCAAAGTACAATCAAAGTGAACTGTCTTGGTTAATTAAGCAAGCACCAAATGGCAGTAATGCAGGAGTAACTCAGCGGGACAGGCAGCATCTCTGGAGAGAAGGAATGGGTGACGTTTCGGGTCCGTCTTTCCAGAGACGCTGCCTGGCCCGCCGAGTTACTCCAGCATTTTGTGTCTATCTCCGATTTAACCAGCGTCTGCAGTTCTTTCATACGCACTAAGATGTTTGCTCTTCAGGAAATAATCCTCCCATTCCCAACGACTCTCTCCCCTTTCAATCGCCATTCCCCATTCTTGGGGATATGATTAGTTAGGGGATGACTAGCCAATATCACACCCATTCAATCCAGAGGCAAGGGTTCGATTCCCACCCTGCCAATGAGTCAAGTCAAAAATGCTGGAGAAACTCAGCGGGTGGGGCAGCGTCTATGGAGCGAAGGAAATAGGCAACGTTTCGGGTCGAGACACTTCTTCAGACTGAAGAAGGGTCTCGAGAAGATGAATCTCGACCCGAAAACGTTGCCTATTTCCTTCGCTCCATAGATGCTGCCTCACCCGCTGAGTTTCTCCAGCATTTTTGTCTACCTTCGATTTTTCAGCATCTGCAGTTCCTTCTTAAACAAGGGTCAAGTCAAGAGTTTTTTGTCAAATGTCCCAAGTTTAAATTCTTACTTTCAGCAGCACAACAGATATTTAAACATATTAATATGTAAAACCCATAGTAAACAGCAAAAAATAACCAGTGTGAATATATATATATGGTTACATATATATATATATATATATATATATATATATATATATATATATATCACAAACAGACAAAACAATAGACAATCGAAAAGCAAAGTCAAAAAAAATGTTCCCAAGTCTGCACAGATCGGAGCCTATTTGGAGTTTGTTGTGTTTAATAGCCTAATGGCTGTAGGGAAGAAGCTGTTCCTGAACCTGGACGTTACAGTTTTCAGGCTCCTGTACCTTCTTCCCGATGGGAGGAGTGAAATGAGTGTGTGGCCAGGTGGTGTGGGTCTCTGATGATGCTGGCTGCCCTTTTGAGGCAGCGACTCTTGTAGATCCATCCCTTCGATGGTGGGGAGATCATAATTTATTTTTAATCTGCTCATCTTGGCGATGTTAACCTTATAATTACCAGGTTGGTGTCAAAAGCAGCTGGTTCCTTTGTATCTTTCAGGAGAGGACATTTCCTGACCTTCTCCATTATATTTGACTACATCCCCTGACATAGTCATCATAGTCATTAGGTGACACAGTGTGGAAACAGGCCCTTCGGCACAACTTGCCTACACTGTGTGCAGTTTTGTTCCCCTAATTTGAGGAATGCCATTCTTGCTATTGAGGGAGTGCAGCGTAGGTTTTCCAAGGTTAATTCCTGGGATGGAGGGACTGTCATATGCTGAGAGAATGGAGCAGCTGGGCTTGTACACTCTGGAGTTTAGAAGGATGAGAGGGCATCTTATTGAAACATATAAGATTATTAAGGGTTTGGACACGCTTGAGGCAGGAAACATGTTCCCGATGTGGGGGGAGTCCAGAACCAGGGGTCACACAGTTTAAGAATAAGGGTTAAGCCATTTAGAAAGGAGGCAAGGAAACACTTTTTCTCACAGAGAGTAGTGAGTCTGTTGAATTCTCTGCCTCAGAGGGCGGTGGAGGCAGGTTCTCTGGATACTTTCAAGAGAGAAATAGATAGGGCTCTTAAAAAAAGCGGAGTCAGGGGATATGGGGAGAAGGCAGGCATGGGGTTCTGATTGGGGATGATCAGACATGATCACATTGAATGGCGGTGCTGGCTCAAAGGGCTGAATTACCTACTCCTGCACCTATTGTGTATTGTCTATTGACCAACATGTCCCATCTATACTAGTCCCACCTGCCGGCATTTGGCCCATATGTGACATGTTTGACTCTGACCAGTTCTACAAGTCGGGGACAATTAAGGAAGGGCAGTACATGAAAGCAAAGCCCACACCTTGCGGAACAAATTTTTAAAATAGTTTAAATAATTCACTCAAAGGATTTGGGGCGGTTGTTAAAGGGTTAAAACTGGTGCCTCTGTGCTGTCAGCTAGCAATCAGCAAATTCTCCTCCTTTTGGGGAAATCTTACAGCGAATTGTTAATCAGGAAGGGCGTCTTACAGCGCCAGAGACCCGGGTTCGATCCTGACTCCGGATGCTGTCTGTACGGAGTTTATTCTGCTTATTAATGGCCTCGTTCTGCCCTAAGACCTGATGAACGTATAAATCAAGCTGACTGCAGTGTACAGATACAGGATAAAAGGAATAACATTTAGTGCAACATAAAGGCCAGTAAAGCCCAATTAAAGATAGTCCGAGGGTCTCCAGTGAGGTAGATGGTAGCTCAGGACCGCTCTCTAGTTGGTGATAGGATGGATCCATTGCCTGATAACAGCTGGGCAGGCGAGCTAGGCTTTGTATATTTGATTATTAGCCAATGGTTCCTGCAGGCTATATGGCTCAAGGGGAAAGAGTGCATCATGCATTGTCAGTGCTACAGATACATACATCACAGAAGAGGCTGATGTGAGGGGCTCCATTGGGAGTGGGAAGTAGCTACTGCACAGAGTGTTTGGCCCTCGTTACTGGCAATGAATGGGACATGGTTGCCGCCAAGGTTGGAATTAACATGAGTGGAACAGATCGGGTAGATGCACAGTCTCTTGCCCAGAGTACGGGAATCGAGCACCAGAGGACATAGGTTCAAGGTGCAGGGGGAAAAAAATTAAACAGGAATCCGAGGGGTAACTTTTTCACACAGAGAGTGGTGGGTGTATGGAACCAGCTGCCAGAGAGGAGGTAGTTGAGGCTGGGACTATCCCATCGTTTACGAAACAGTTAGACAGGTATAAGGATGGGACAGGTTTGGAGGGATATGGACCAAACGCAGACAGGTGGGACTGGTGTAGCTGGGACATGTTGGCCGGTGTGGGCAAGATGGGCCGAAGGGCCTGATTATTAAGGGGTTTGACACGCTAGAGGCAGCAAACATGTTCCCGATGTTGGGGGAGTCCAGAACCAGGGGCCACAGTTTAAGAATAAGGGGTAAGCCATTTAGAACGGAGATGAAGAAACACTTTTTCACACAGAGAGTTGTGAGTCTGTGGAATTCTCTGCCTCAGAGGGCGGTGGAGGCCGGTTCTCTGGATACTTTCAAGAGAGAGCTAGATAGGGCTCTTAAAGATAGCGGAGTCAGGGGATATGGGGAGAAGGCAGGAACGGGGTACTGATTGGGGATGATCAGCTGTGATCACTTTGAATGGCGGTGCTGGCTCGAAGGGCCGAATGGCCTACTCCTGCACCTATTGTTTATTGTCTATTGTCGTGTCACAGTGTTGGAGTAACAATAGCATTATCAGTCCCAATAGACATTAGGTGCAGGAGTAGGCCATTCGGCCCTTCGAGCCATTGACCCTCCATCAATGGCTCGAAGGGGGGGTGATTTTCTAGGAAGGTTGGGGGGGGGGTGATTTTCTAGGACATGTGGGATGATTGGATTACCCAAGGCCATGACAGTATTGGAGATCTGAGTGGGTTACAGTTTAGATAGAAATTTGGGTTACCCCAATGGATTAAGTATACATCTCTCTCTTGACTTGCTCCATTCCCAATTCACCCAACAAGCACCAGTATATTCCCAAGAAGAATCGTCACCTCATCCTATTCCCCGTTGAGATAAGAAGCCCACTAACAGCAAAAGCACCATTACCGCTCTCCCTGTGCGTGTGTGCGTGTGCGCGTGTGTGTGTATGTGTGTGTGTGTGCATGTGTGTGCGTTCACATGCAGGCTGATGTGTGTGTGTGTGTGTGTGTGTGCGTGTGTGTATATGTGTGTGTGTATGTGTGTATGTGTATATGTGTTGGGAGGATGTGTGTGTGTGTGTGTGTGTACCTGTGTACGAGTGTGCATGTGCGTGTGTATGTCTGATGCTGAGAATAGGATGTGCCAAGCAGTGAATGGGCAAGTTAAGGCAGAGTGTTGAATTTCAGTGGATTCCAATTTCAGGAACTGTCAAAAACAAAAAATAAATAAAAATTTGCAATTTTTACCATTGTCTTGTTCCTGTTTTTTCTTTAAGTTTCGCTGCAAGCACACGGTGAATCAGTGAATCTTGGTGCGATTTATTCCGACCTTCAGTCATTGGCAATCCATCAGGTTTCAATGGCTTGAAGTATACTCTGGAGTTTTGAAGGATGAGAGGAGATCTTATTGAAACATATAAGATTATTCAGGGTTTGGACACGCTAGAGGCGAGGCAGGAAACTTGTTCCCCATGTTGGGGGAGTCCAGAACCAGGGGCGACACACAGTTTAAGAATAAGGGGTAAGCCATTTAGAACGGAGATGAGGAAACACTTTTTCTCACAGAGAGTTGTGAGTCTGTGGAATTCTCTGCCTCAGAGGGCGGTGGAGGCCGGTTCTCTGAATACTTTCAAGAGAGAGCTAGATAGAGCTCTTAAAGATTGCGGAGTCAGGGGATATGGGGAGAAGGCGGGAACGGGTACTGATTGGGGATGATCAGCCATGATTACATTGAATGGTGGTACAGGCTCTAAGGCCTACTCCTGCACCTATTGTCTATTGTCTATTGTGACATGGAATCACACCAGGGGCAATTAACAGGAGGGACAGTGGTGCAGCGGTAGAGCTGCTGCCTTACGGTGCCAGAGACCCGAGTTCGATCCTGACTGCAGGCACTGTCTGTGCGGAGTTTGCACGTTCTCACTGTGACCATGCAAATTTTCCCCTGTGCTCCGGTTTCCTCCCACACTCCAAAGATGTACAGGTTTAAGGCCATAAGTGGCAGGAGCAGAATTAGGCCATTCGCCCCATCAAGTCTCTTCTGCCATTCAATCATGGCTGATCTATCCCTCTCCCCTGACCCCATTCTCCTGCCTTCTCCCCATAACCTTCTCCCCATAACCTGACACCCGTACTAATCAAAAATCTATCTATCCCTGGCTTAAAAATATCACTTGACTTGGACTCCACAGCCTTCCATGACAAAGAATTCCACAGATTCACCACCCTCTGACTGAAGAAATTCCTCATCTTCCTAAAGGAACGTCCTTTAATTCTGAGGCTATGACAATACAAATTCCTCATATGTTGCAAAAAATAAGTATGATTATGAATTTGATTATGATTATGACCTCGTGTCCTAGACTCTCCCATTAGTGGAAACATCCTCTCCACATCCACTCTATCCAAGCCTTTCACTATTTGTACTTCAATTGGCTTTGGTAAAAATTGTCCCTAGTGTGTAGGATAGTGTAAGTGTGTGCGGGGTGATCGCTGGTCAGCATGGACTCGCTGGACCGAAGGGCCTGATTCCGCGCTGTATCTTCAAACTAAACTAACCATAAATAAACTAACATTAGGCAAGGAGGTAAATAGAGAGCAGACAGGGACCATATTCAGTGTTCTCTCTGGAAGGCTGCAGTTTGACAACGCACTGTTCCCTCTACCCTGCATTGAGTACTCAACCCAGTGATTTATGCCTGAGTTCCCTTTGTTGGATTTGAACCCATGACCTCCTGAATCAGAGCTGCAGAAGCTACCCACTGAGCCACAGCCGAAACGGCCAACGTGAGCAGCATGCAATCATTTTCTTTGTCACACATACCACTTGCAAATGTCTGAAACCCTCTCTGGGATGATGATTTAATTAAACTCGCAAGAGAGAGAGAGAGAGAGAGAGAGAGATGGAGTGATTTTATCTTGAAGTAGGTCAGCCTGTGCTAAATGCGTCACCGTTCAACAGGAAGACTAATGGTGCATGCAGGATTGGATTGCAGGCTGTTATGTGGATGGTACCAGGACTCGAGGGCCTGAGCTACAGGGAGACGTTGAGTATGCTCGGGTTCTATTCCTAGGAGCATAGAAACATAGAAAATAGGTGCAGGAGGAGATCATTCAGCTCTTCGAGCCAGCACCTCCATTCAATATAATCATGGCTGATCATCCAAAATCAGTACCTCGTTCCTGCCTTCTCCCCATATCCCCTGACTCCGCTATCTTTAAGAGCATCTAAATCTCTCTTGAAAGCATCCAGAGAACCGACCTCCACTGCCTTCTGAGGCAGAGAATTCCACAGATTCACAACCATTTGTGTGAAAAAGTGTTTCCTCATCTCCATTCTAAATGGCTTACCCCTTATTCTTAAACTGTGGCCCCTGGTTCTGGACTCCCCCAACATCGCGAACATGTTTCCTGCATCCAGCATGTCCAAAGCCTTAATAATCATATATGTTTCAATAAGATCCCCCTCTCATCCTTCTAAACTCCAGAGTATACAAGCCCAGCCGCTCCATTCTATCAACATATGACAGTCCCGCCATCCCGGGGACAAACCTGATGAACCTACGCTGCACTCCCTCAATAGCAAGAATGCCCTTCCTCAAATTTGATGACCAAAACTGCACACAATACTCCAGGTGTGGTCTCACCGGGGCCCTGTACAACTGCAGGAGGACCTCTTTGCTCCTGTACTCAACTCCTCTTGTTATGAAGGGCAACATGCCATTCGCTTTCTTCACTGCCTGCTGTACCTGCATGCTTACTTAATGCATGCTTAATGGGGAGAAGGCAGGAGAATGGGCAGGGCCGGATTTACGTATAAGCTTCACAAGTTTAAGCATAGGGCCTCGAGATCTAGGGGGGCCTCGACAGGGCCGGATTTACCTATAGGCTTGATAGGCTGATTGGGAGGGGCCTCACATACGGGATTGGGAGGGGCCTCACAAGTGGAATAGCTTGGGGCCTCTCTTCATCTAAATCCAAGTTGAATTGAATTGAATCCTTTATTTGTCATTCAGACCTTTCGGTCTGAACGAAATGCTGTTGCCTGCAGCCATACATGTAATAATAACAAAACACAATAAACACAAATTAACATCCACCACAGTGAGTTCACCAAACACCTCCTCACTGTGATGGAGGCAAAATTCTTAGAGTTACTGTCTCTTCCCTCCTCTTCTCCCTTCAAGTTCAAGTTCAAGTTAATTGTCATGTGTCCCTGATAGGACAATGAAACTCTTGCTTTGCTTCAGCACACAGAACATAATAGGCATTGACTACAAAACACATGAATAAATAAACTGATAAAGTGCAAATAACAAATAATGGGTTATTAATGTTCAGAGTTTTGGCCGAGACAGGTTTAATAGCCTGATGGCTGTGGGGAAGTAGCTATTCCTGAACCTGGTCGTTGCAGTCTTCAGGCTGCTGTACCTTCTACCTGAAGGTAGCAGGGAGATGAGTGTGTGGCCAGGATGGTGTGGGTCTTTGATGATACTGCCAGCCATCCGGCCCTGAGAATGGGGTTGAGAGGGAGTGAGAGATCAGCCATGATTGAATTGCATTGTATAGATGGGCCTCAGGGCCTAATTCAGCTCCTATAACATATGTGCGTATGAACTTATAAAGGTGAGATAGTCTGTCCCAGCAAACTGGAAGATGCAAACTGATCAATCTCAACTGGGCACACATCCTATCCAGTATTTATGTTAGTTTGTGTGATAGACAATGCCAGTAAGAAGATGCTGGCAGGGATGAACGTTACATGGTGCGAACACACTCTGGAGATAACACTGCAGGGAGCAAAAAAACATGATAGGGGAGGAACGGATTACACGTTTCACCCTGTTGCCATATGAACAGCGGCGGGCTGTTAGCATGGAAACGTGCGTGAAAGGGTTAATATCGTCTCCACAACAACAAGCCCGAGACAGCGAATAGAATGTAACGCATGAGTTGGTTGTCAGCATCAGGCAGCTGTTAAAGAAACATTTAGGATTATTGTGACACGGAGGGGGGAAATAAAAGTGGTTCGGGTCTTGAAATATCTTTGCTTTTTTTTAAGAGCAAATATGTAACACGAGTTCCTACATCCGGTGTTGTAGCCAGAATTGCAATTCCCTCTCCACCCCTCCAGCCATTTCAGCCTTACGCTTCACTTGAATTTTGCCCCCATGTCCAGCTTTCAATCTAATCAGCACGAAGCTGGGATGAATGAATGGATGCGTTTTTGGACCAAGTATTCACATACAAGGAATTTGACTTGGTGCTCCGCCCGCAAGTGACAACATGACATACAGTGACAGTTAGGAATGACACATAAAACATTAAACATTAACAATCAAACATTATCGATTAAACATGTGAATTAAATATAATACCAGAGCAAAGGGAGGCTACAGATTTTTGGCTGTTGAGTAGAGTAACTACTCGTGGATAAAACTGTTTTTGTCTGGCTGTGGCAGCTTTGACAGTCTGGAGTCGCCTTCCAGAGGGAAGTGTTTCAAAGAGTTTGTGGCCGGGGTGAGAGGGGTCAGAGATGATCTTGCCCGCTCGCTTCCTGGCCCTTGCAGTGTACAGTTCATCAATGGAGGGAAGGTTGCAGCCAATAACCTTCTCAGCTGATCGGACGATTTGCTGCAGCCTCCATGTGTCGTGCTTGGCAGTCATGTCTTCAGATGGTGAGGTCCTCTACTGCTGAAGTCATAGAGTCATAGAGTGATACAGTGTGGAAACAGGCCCTTCGGCCCATCTTACCCATATCGGCCAACATGTTCCATCTACACTAGTCCCACCAGCCTGCGTTTGTGATAGTACCTGCCTCAACTACCTCCTCCTTTTATTTCCTTCGCTCCATAGATGCTGCTGCACCCGCTGAGTTTCCCCAGCAATTTTGTGTACCTCCTCATGCAGGTCATTTTATACACTGTGTGGAAAAAGTTGCCCATCAGGTTTCTCATAGAGTCATAGTCAGAGTGTGGAAAAAGGCCCTTCGGCCCAACTTGCCTACGCCGACCAACATGCCCCAACTACACCAGTCCCACCAGCCTGCATTTGTCCCATATCCCTCAAAACCTATCCTATCCATATACCTGTCTAAATATCTTTTAGACGTTGCGATAGTATCTGCCTCAACTACCTCTTCCAGTCTGAGGAAGGGTCTCGACCCGAAACATCACCCATTCCTTCTCTCCAGAGATGCTGCCTGTCCCGCTGAGTTACTCCAGCTTTTTGTGTCTATCTTCGGTTTAAACCAGCATCAACAGTTCCTTCTTACACATAGCTCCTCCAGTAGCTTGTTCTGTACACCTACCACACTTTGTGTAAAATGTTGACACACACAGACACACACACATACACACATACATACAGACACACATACACACATACATATAGACACACACAGACAGAGACACACACCACACAAGGTCAGGATGAAACTCAGATCTGAATGGATCGACTGGGCTTACATTAACTGGAATTTAGAAGGATGAGAGGCAATCTTAAAAGAAACGTAAAACGTTCTTAAGGGATTGGACAGGCTAGATGCAGGAAAAATGGTCCCCATGTTGGGGGAGTTCAGAACCAGGGCTCATAGTTTAAGAATAAGGGGTAGGCCATTTAGGACTGTGGTGAGGAACTCTTTTTTCACCCAGAGAGTTGTGAATCTGTGGAATTCTCTGCCACAAAGGACTGTGGAGCCAAATTCACTGCATGTTTTCAAGGGAGAGTTAGGTAGAGCTCTCAATAATAATAATATTACATTTTATTTGTGGGCGCCTTTCAAAAGTCTCAAGGACACCTTACAGAATTTAACAAGAGTAAAAAACATATAATCGGAGTAAAATAAATAATAAGGACATCACCAATACACAAATTAAAGACAGAATTCGATCCAAAGACAAAAAAATCAAAAACACAATGCGAAGAGAGAGCAGCGGCAGCTAAACCGCGCCAGCGTTCACTCTCCCTTCCGACAGCCATCTTGGACACAAACTAAAATAATCACTTACACACAAAAATCATCCCCCCTCAATGGTTACCACTGTGGAGGAAGGCACAATGTCCAGTCCCCATCCCCAGTTCTCCCAAAGTCAGGCCTATTGAGGCCTCCGGTATTGCCTCTAAGGAGGCCCGATGTTCCTGGCCGTTCTCGCCGGGTGCTGTTGCCCCGGCGTCGGGAGCTAAGGGACTAGCTCTTGGGGCTAAGGGAATCAAGGGGTAACTTTTTCACACAGAGAGTTGAGAGTCTGTGGAATTCTCTGCCTCAGAGGGCAATGGAGGCTAGTTCTCTGGATGCTCTCTTAGGAATAGTGGATTTAAGGGATGTGGCAGGAACGGGCTACTGATTGGGGATGATCAGCCACATTGAATGGCGGTGCTGGCTCGAAGGGCCGAATGGCCTGCACCTATTGGCAAGTCAAATTTCACTACACCATTTGGTGCATGTGATAATAAATGTCCTTTGTGTCCTTTGTATCCTTGTATTGTCTATTTTCTGGTGATCTGGGGAGAAAGCGGGAATGGGGAATTAATTTTGGATGGTCAGCCTTGATCATATTGAATGGCGGTGCTGGCTCGAGTGACCGAATGGCCTACTCCTGCACCTATTGTCTGTTTTCTATTGATCTGAGGAGAAAGCAGGAATGGGGTATTGATTTTGGTTGTTCGCCCTTGATCATATTGAATGGCGGTGCTAGCTCGAAGGGCCGAATGGCCTACTCCTGCACCTATTGTCTATGTCTCCGTCTCTGGCGCTGCGAGGCAGCAGCACTACCTGCTGCGCCACTGTGCCTCTCCGGAAACAATTGACGTCCCTCCTTGCTTCTTGGCAGCAGTTATGTAAGCATGTGTCGGTAGGAACTGCAGATGCTGGTTTATACCGCAGATAGACGCAACAGTGCTGGAGTGACTCAGCGGGTCAGGCAGCATCCCATCTCTGTAGGAAAAGAAAAGGGGAAAAAACACAGAAAAGGAACCCTATTTCAGATGCGTTCCGATCCTTCTCTCCAGAGATGCTGCCTGACTCGCCGAGTTCCTCCAGCATTTTGTGTCCATCTAAACTGGCTTCGGCGAAGCAGGCGGGCACAGTGGCGAGTAAGCAATCAGGAATAGGTACTGCGACAGAGGGCGGGCCATTGTGTTTTAAGCGCCTCTAAGCGGCGAGCATAGCTTTCACTGTGCAACGCTGGGGGGAGGGCTACCGTTAACTAACAGGCGATACAAACCCGGAAGAGGAATTGTACCAATTGAGATCGATTCTCCCGCCCCCCTTTAGTTCCATCAAATGTGAAGCTTTTTTTTGTTTTTGCCCTAACGTAAACACAGAGGCCATGTCTACTGAAAAAGCAGGTAAACATATTTTCCCTTTTGACTTTGACGTCTGAAAAGCTCAGACTCTGTATTGTATGGTTGTAAAGAGTTGTAATCGAGCATTTGCAGTCCCCCAGCGCACAACAGCTGAGACAAAAATGCGCATCTTTTCCGAGGCGATGTGATGCTTATCGGAACAAACGTGGTATTAACATTGGCAATCATCGTATCAGCATTAATATCGTGGCGAGATAATTACAATACAGTATTGATCGTGGCAATATTGCAACGTAATATTAGGGCGGTATTACCCTTGCAAGTGCAATATTGATCCTATTAATATTGCAATATGGTATTGATTGTAATAATATGGCGACATAATATTGATCGCAGTCACCTCGTGATGCAGCATCGATCGTATTGATAATAGAGTTGTATTAAGATTATAATACAGTATTGATCCTCATAATATTGCAACATAGCTTTAAGCGTATTATTATTTCAATATTACTAAGATCAATACTGTACAGCAATTTTAATATTACTATGTTTTAACGGCATTAAGCACATTAGTATTGAAAAATTGTTTTATTTAAAAATGCATGTGATTACAACGGCATTAAATAGAAATAATTAATATTGCATCATATTGAGTCTGGTAATGAATGCATATTATTAATCTGTTGATATTACAAGGTTTGTATCTCAATTATTAGAATGTTATTTAACCGTAATAATTATTTAACGTATTCCCTATAATAATTATTAATATTTTCAAGATATTATTCATCGATTTAATACTGCAACATGTAACTTGTGTGAGTGACGTTATTAAACAGTAATAAGTCATTAGGTCATGTGATTGAATAGAATAGAATAGTTTCTTTATTGTCATTGTAACATGAACCATGTACAACGAAATTGTAAAATGTCAGCCAGTCAGTGCACCATTCAAACATTTCTAAAGCTAACGATACATACAAAGTAAAATATTTAAAAAGATAAACAACTAAAATAAATATCATAAAAATAGCACGCATAAACACCCAGCCCTACATCCTTCTGTCGATTTCATGTATGTATGTATCGCCCCTGCGTTCCTTGGCGGCTACATTTAGTGCCTTTATAGCAGTGGGGTAAAAACTGTTTTTAAGTCTGTTTGTCCTTGTCCTTGTAGATCTGTACCGTCTGCCTGACGGTAACAGTTCAAACAGGGAGTGTCCGGGGTGGGAAATGTCCTTTATAATACTCTGGGATTTTTTGATGCAGCGGGAACTGTGTAAGTCCTCCAAGGTAAGGAGAGGGCATCCGACAATCCTCTGGGCGTTGTCAATGGCCCTCTGGAGCGCTTTCCTCTGAGCCGCTGTGCAGCTGGTGTAGAATTAGGCCATTCGGTCCTTCAAGTCCTTCAAGAGAGCCCTTGAATTGAATTGAATTTCCTTTATTGTCATTCAGACCTTTCAGTCTGAACTGAATTTCGTGCCTGCAGTCATACATACAATAATACAATAATAGACAACAGAACAGAGAGTAAACACAAATTAACATCCACCACAGTGAGTTCACCAAGCACCTCCTCACTGTGATGGAGGCAAAAATCTAGTCTAGTCTAGTCTGCCATTCAATCAAGGCTGATCTATCTCTCCCTGGCTCAAAAGGCCGAATGGCCTCCTCCTGCGCCTATTGTCTATTGTCCCTCCTATCCCCATTCCCCCGCCTCCTTCCCATAACCCCTGACAACCGACATAATCAAAAATCTATCTGCTTTAAAAAATATCCATTGACTTGGCCTCCACAGCCTCCTGTGGCAATGAATTCCACAGATTCACCACCCTCTGACGAAAGAAATTCCTCCTGATCTTCCTGAAGGGGTGTCCTTTATTTCTGAGTCTAGGACCTCTAGTCCTAGACTCTCCCATTAGTGGAAACATCCTAAAAGAATCTATCTATCCCTGCCATAAAAAAAATCCAATATTGCAATATTGTAATGTTGAAAGACATTAAATAATTTTAAGATGGAGTTGGCTCATAATGTTGCAAGATTTTGTTATAGTTCTAAATATTGCCATGTACATGTTGACGAATAACTGGTGTTCTGGAGTCCCCAGAACTGGAGTGATGTGGTGTTTAGTTTTCACATTGGCCATTCGCTGCCCAGTGAATTGAACTAGTTTTGGCCTTGTGCGTGGGTGCTGGTCACAGCCACACTGGCCATCTCCACTGTGAAAGTTGACTTCCCGATGTTAGGGGGAGTCCAGAACCAGGGGTCACAGTTTCAGAACAAGGGGCAGGCCATTTTGGACTGAGATGAGGAAAAACTTTTTCATCCAGAGAGTTGTGAATCTATGGAATTCTCTGCCACAGAAGGCTGTGGAGCCCGATTCACTGGATGTTTTCAAGATAGAGTTAGATTTAGCTCTTAGAGCTAAAGGAATCAATGGATGTGAGGGGGGGAAGCAGGAACGGGGTACTGATTTTGGATGATCAGCCATTATCATTTTGACTCGAAGGGCCGGAATGCCTACTCCTGTATATTCTCTGCCTCAGAGGAGGAGAGGGAGAAGGGGAAAGAGAGAGAGATAGAAGGGGAAAGAGGGGGAAGAGTAAAGAGAGATAGAAGGGGAAATAGAGAGAGGGGTAAAGAGATAGAGAAGGGAAAAGAGAGGGGTGAGAGAGGGGTGGAGGCCGGTTGGCTGGATACTTTCAAGAGACAGCTACATAGGCCACTTGAAGATAGCGGAGTCAAGGGATATGGGGCGAAGGCAGGAACGGGGTACTGATTGGGGATGATCTGCCATGATCACAGTGAATGGCGGTGCTGGCTCGAAGGGCCGAATGGCCTACTCCTGCACCTATTGTCTATTAAATATTTGCAGATTTTAAGTATATTCGGTGGGTGTCTGCGACAAGGATATTCGAGCGATGGGATCTGTGCAACACCCGAGGTCAGGATCGAACCCGCGTCTCCGTGTATATGTATCAAGGCAGCCGAATTGAGCTGCATGTCGATGCGGAGATAGTAATGCAGAGACAGGCCGGAGGGAGTGTGAGGCCCGTTTGTGTGTACGGCGCCTCTCATGTCAAACAATGCCGGGCACTGAACGAGTGGAGCCGGGTAGACGGGGCGGAGCGGAGAGGAGAGGAGCTAGAATCCATGGTTGAAATCATCGGGGCCGCCGACTGCGTGGAAGTGGAAGCGGAGAGACCTGGACCTGAGGCAGGAGAGACAGAGAGGGGGGGGGGGGGGGTACGTGGGGAGACGAGAAAGGTGCACTGCGGCTGCATAGGAGGAGGGGAGAGAGAAGGGGAAAGAGAGAGAGAAGGGGAAAGAGAGAGATAGAAGGGGAAAGAGAGATAGAAGGGGAGAGAGAGAGAGGGGAAAGAGAGAGAGAATGGTGGTGTGATGATAGAGATGTTAAAGATTAGAGAGAAAGTTAAAGAGAGATAGAAGGGGAGATCCTGAGATGTTACATATGCTATAGATTTGCGATATATATATAGATATGATCTCTCCCTCTTTCTCCTCTCTCTCTCTCTCTCTCTCTCTCTGTCTCTCTGCTCTCTCTCTCTCTCTCTCTCTCTGCTCTCTCTCTCTCTCTCCCTCTCCTCTTTCTCTCTCCTCCGTTCCCCTCTCCTCTTCCCTCCCTCACTCTCCTTTTGCTTCCTCTCCCGTCCCTTCTCTCTCTCTCTCTCTCTCTCTTTCTCTCTCTCGCGATAAGTGGAAAGGTGCATTGCGGCCAGAAGGAAGGAGAGGGGGAGGGGGGAGGGGAGGAAAGAGAGACAAGGAGCGAGAGATAGTGAAAGAGAACAAAATACTGTGGCCAAAGAGGAGAGAGAGTGATAGAAGGGGAAATAGAGAGCGGGGTGAAGAGATTGAGAAGGGGAAAGAGAGGGGTGAGAGGGCGGTGGAGGCCGGTTCTCTGGATACTTTCAAGAGAGAGCTGGATAGGCCACTTGAAGATAGCGGAGTCGGAGCCTTACATCACTCCCTCCCCACCCCCCTCTCGCTCGCTCTCTCACACCCAAAATCACACCACCAGATTCAGGGGCAGTTTCTTACCAGCTGTTGTCAGGCAGCTGAACCATTCTATCGACAACTAGAGACTAGTCCTGAACTACTATCTACCTTGATGGAGACACAATAGACAATAGGCAATAGGTGCAGGAGTAGGCCATTCGGACCTTCGATTCACTGTGATCGTGGCTGATCATCCCCAGTCAGTATCCAGTTCTTGCCTTCTCCCATTTTCTCCTGACTCTTTCAATAGAGAGCTAGATAGGGCTCTTAAAGATAGTGGAGTCAAGGAATAGGTGGTATAGCCAGGAACGGGGTACTGATTGGGGATGATCAGCCATGATCACATTGAATGGCGGTGCTGGCTCGAAGGGCCGAATGGCCTACTCCTGCACCTATTGTCTATTGTCTATCGTCTAAAATGCTGAGGTGACTCACCTCAGAAGGAATGGGTGGCGCTTTGGGTCGAGACAGGTCTGAAGAAGGGTCTCGAACCGAAACGTCGCCCATTCCTTCTCTCCGGAGATGCTGCCTGTCCCGCTGAGTTACTCCAGCATTTGGTGTCTACGTGTGGGCAGAAAGATCTTTTAAAATGATAATAGACACAAAATGCTGGAGTAACTCAGCGGGTCAGGCAGCATCTCCGGAGAACATGGATAGGTGACGTTTCACAGAGTGCTGGAGTAACTCAGCGGGTCAGGCAGCATCTGTGGAGAACATGGATAGGTGACGTTTCACAGAGTGCTGGAGTAACTCAGCGGGTCAGGCAGCATCTGTGGAGAACATGGATAGGTGACGTTTCACAGAGTGCTGGAGTAACTCAGCGGGTCAGGCAGCATCTGTGGAGAACATGGATAGGTGACGTTTCACAAAGTGCTGGAGTAACTCAGTGGGTCAGGCAGCATCTGTGGAGAACATGGATAGGTGACGTTTCACAGAGTGCTGGAGTAACTCAGCGGGTCAGGCAGCAGCTGTGGAGAACATGGATAGGTGACGTTTCACAGAGTGCTGGAGTAACTCAGCGGGTCAGGCAGCATCTGTGGAGAACATGGATAGGTGACGTTTCACAGAGTGCTGGAGTAACTCAGCGGGTCAGGCAGCATCTGTGGAGAACATGGATACGTGACGTTTCGGGTCAAGGCTAGTCTTCCGAGCGTTAACCCTAAACTGTTCCTTGTGTTCTGTACGTTTCAGGTCAATCCGATGCATCGCTACAGACATCATCGCCTCCCCCCTACAGCCAAGTGATGCATGGGCGACACGCTGCCTTGTCCGTGGGCTACCCAGTGCAGACGCGACCACCACCTCCCCCTGTCGGGGTGGGGGGCTACGCTCAGGAGACGCAGTTCCAGGGCGGACCCCCGGGGTATAACACCCTGATGCATCAGGGGCCGCTGGGCCCTGTCCGCTACATGGCCCCGCCACCCCCTCCTCCCGGCTACGCCGTTCAACTCCAGCCCTACACGACGCTCATTCCCATCTATCCCATCGGGAATGTAAGTACTGTCCGATATTCCTGTCCGGAGACGGGCTCGCGGTGGATAATCAGCTAGAAATTGTTTAACGATACAATTGACAATCGACAATAGACAATAGATAATAGGTACAGGATTAGGCCATTCGGCCCACCTGCCTGCATTTGGTCCATATCCCTCCAAACCTGTCCTATCCATGTACCTGTCTAACTGTTTCTTAAACGTTGGGATAGTCCCAGCCTCAACTACCTCCTCTGGCAGCTTGTTCCACACATCCATCACCCTTAGACAATAGACAATAGACAATAGGTAGGCCATTCGGCCCTTCGAGCCAGCACCACCATTCAATGTGATCATGGCTGATCATCCACAATCAGTACCCCGTTCCTGCCTTCTCCCCATATCCCCTGACTCCGCTATCTTTAAGAGCTCTATCTAGCTCTCTCTTGAAAGCATCCAGAGAACCGGCCTCCGCCGCCTTCTGAGGCAGAGAATTCCACAGACTCACAACTCTCTGTGTGAAAAAGTGTTTCCACATTACGATAAGATACGATAGAACTTTATTTATCCCAGGAGGGAAATTGATCTATTGATACAGTGCAGCAACAGGCCCTTCGGCCCACCGAGTCTGCACCGACCAGCGATCCCCGCACACTAGCACTATCCTACACACTAGGGACAATTTACAATCTTTATTGAAGCCAATTAACCTACAAACCTGTACGTCTTTGGAGTGTGGGAGGAAACCTGAGATCTGGGAGTAAACCCACCAGATCGCAGGGAGAACGTACAAATTCTATACAGATACAGATATTGTGTGCAGTTTTGGTCCCCTAATTTGAGGAAGGACATTCTTCCTATTGAGGGCGTGCAGCGCAGGTTCGCCAGGTTAATTCCCGGGATGGCGGGACTGTCATATGCTGAGAGAATGGAGCGGCTGGGCTTGTACACTCTGGAGTTTAGAAGGATGAGAAGCTATCTTATTGAAACATGTAAGATTATTAAGGGTTTGGACACGCTAGAGGCAGGAAACATGTTCCCGATGTTGGGGGAGTCCAGAACCAGGGGCCACAGTTTAAGAATAAGGAGTAAGCCATTTAGAACGGAGACAAGGAAACACTTTTTCTCACAGAGATTTGTGAGTCTGTGGAATTATCTGCCTCAGTGGAGGCCAGTCCCCTAGATACTTTCAAGAGAGAGCTGTATAGGGCTCTTAAAGATAGCGGAGTCAGGGGATATGGGGAGAAGGCAGGAACGGGGTACTGATTGGGGATGATCAGCCATGATCACATTGAATGGCGGTGCTGGCTCGAAGGGCCGAATGGCCTACTCCTGCACCTTTTGTCCATTGTCTGTTGTCTATAAAACTCCTGGATCGGAGGCAGGAGCAGTGACAAATGACACAATAGACCATAGACAATAGGTGCAGGAGTAGGCCATTCGGCCCTTAATCAGTTGCGAAATGCAGTTCAATTTCGTTTATTCTCAGGTTTACTGATGATGTGCAGTGGAAAACCTTTGCTATCCTGTCTGCAGAGAGATATTATTCGATTATAATCGAGCTATTCGAGTGTATTGATACATAAAAAGGGAATAACGTTTAGTGCAGGTTTAAGCCAACATAGTTCGATCACGGATAGATCTCGGATTAGGAGCCATCCTGAGGAAGTGTTTAACATAGGACCCTTCTCGTTCCATTCTCATTCCAGCCTCCTCAGCCGTACCTACCGGGATATCCCGGGATCGCTCCGATTGGGCCGCAGTCCCGGATTCCGTCGGCATTCGGAGTTACGGAGCCGGAAAGGTGGCCTCACGACTACCTGCCCATCGCGGTGTTAACGACTATTTGCTGCTTCTGGCCGACGGGGATCATTGCCATCATCAAGGCACTGGAGGTAAACGATGTACTGGCTCTGGGGAGGGTCCAGAGGAGGGTTGCCAGAGTGATTCCAGGATTGATTGGGTTAACATTTGATGACACTGGGCCTGTACACGCTGGAACTTAGAAGGATGAGTCAAGTCAAGTCAATTTTATTTCTCTAGCGCATTGAAAAACGACTCTCGTTGACCAAAGTGCTTTACATCAGTGCAGGTACTAACATGCTACATACAGTGGTACATAGGTCTAACAATACATACATAGATACACACATACAGCGCTCCCTCAGAGGACCTCAAGTAACGCTTGTGAGTAGAAATAAGTTTTGAGTCTAGACATAAAGGAGTCGATGGAGGGGGAAGTTCTGATGGGAAGAGGGGATGCTGTTCCACAGTATAGGTGCTGCAACCGCAAAGCCCCTGCTGTTATCAGACTAATGAACGGACCTACCATAAATTAGGGTGTGCTCCCAATCTTCCGACCTACCCCATTGTGACTCCTGCACATTTTTTTTATCAGCACTTCCTCTGTAGTTGTAATGTGGTGATATGGTGGTGCCGCAGTACACAATGTAGAGGTCTAGTTCAGAGATACAACATAGAAATAGGACCTTCAGCTAACCGAGTCTGCGCCGACCAGCAATCCCCGCAGTTTAGCACTATCCTGCACACACTAGGAACAATTTACACTAGACAATAGACAATAGGTGCAGGAGTAGAGGCCATTCAGCCCTTCGAGCCAGCACTGCCATTTAATGTGATCATGGCTGATCATCCCCAATCAGTACCCCGTTCCTGCCTTCTCCCCATATCCCCTGACTCGCTATCTTTAAGAACCCTATCTAGCTCTCTCTTGAAAGCATCCAGAGAACCAGCCTCCACCACCCTCTGAGGCAGAGAATTCCACAGACTCACAACTCTCTGTGTGAAAAAGTGTTTCCTCATCTCCGTTCTAAATGGCTAACCACTTCTTTTTAACCCCTGGTTCTGGACTCCCACAACATCAGGAACATGTTTCCTGCCTCTAGCGTGTCAAAACCTTTAATAATCTTATATGTTTCAATAAGATGCCCTCTCATCCTTGTAAATTCCAGAGTGTACAAGCCAATTCGCCCCATTCTATCAACATATGACAGTCCCGCCAACCCTGGAATTAACCTTGTGAGCCGACGCTGCACTCCCTCAATAGCAAGAATGTCCTTCCTCAAATTTGGAGACCAAAACTGCACACAATACTCCAGGTGTGATCTCACTCGGGCCCTGTACAACTGCAGAAGGACCTCATTGCTCCTATACTCAACTCCTCTTGTTATGAATGTTACCAAGCCAATTAACCTACAAATCTGTACGTCTTTGGAGAGTGGGAGTAAACGGGAGCAGACAGGTAACGGGGAGAATGTACACACTCGGTGCAGATAGCACCCAGAGTCAGGTCGCTGGCATTGTGATGCAGTAACTCCGCCGCTGGGCCACCTCTGTTTACAAACTTGGTGTTAAATATTGAGCTGTGAATATATGTCTACCGTTCACCCGCGGCTAAGTAGGTCACAGGGGATTTCAAGGAACTTGCAACGGACTCAAGAGTTTCTATTTATAGTTGTAAATGAGTGGAAGGCTAATGAGAAGTGATTGACCCCGTCACCAATACTTGTTTCGCTTGGCAGATTAAGCTCGAACACAAATCAATGCAGATGTAACGGGATAAATAGTGATGGGATGGCGAAGCATGTTCCCAGTGTTGGGGGAGTCCAGAACCAGGGGCCTTAAACACAGTTTAAGAATAAGGGGTATGCCATTGAGAACGGAGATGAGGAAACACTTTTTCACACAGAGAGTGGTGAGTCTGTGGAATTCTCTGCCTCAGAGTGCGGTGGAGGCCGGTTATCTGGATGCTTTCAAGAGAGAGCTAGATAGGGCTCTTATAGCGGAGTCAGGGGATATGGGGAGAAGGCAGGAACGGGTACTGATTGGGGATGATCAGCCATGATCACATTGAATGGCGGTGCTGGCTCGAAGGGCCGAATGGCCTACTCTTGCACCTATTGTCTATTGTCTATTGACCATTAGGGAGAGTGACCAAAACCTCCGGTGACCTCATGGAAACCTTGGGTGGCGGGCAAGGTCACCAGAAGTGGCAGATGCAGTATAATGTGGATAAATGTGAGGTTATCCATTTTGGTGGCAAAAACAGGAAAGCAGACTATTATCTAAATGGTGGCCGATTAGGAAAAGGGGAGATGCAGCGAGACCTGGGTGTCATGGTACACCAGTGATTGAAAGTAGGCATGCAGTTGCAGCAGGCAGTGAAGATAGCGAATGGTATGTTAGCTTTCATAGCAAAAGGATTTGAGTATAGGAGCAGGGAGGTTCTACTGCAGTTGTACAGGGTCTTGGTGAGACCACACCTGGAGTATTGCGTACAGTTTTGGTCTCCAAATCTGAGGAAGGACATTATTGCCATAGAGGGAGTGCAGAGAAGGTTCACCAGACTGATTCCTGGGATGTCAGGACTGTCTTATGACTGGATAGACTTGGTTTATACTCTCTAGAATTTAGGAGATTGAGAGGGGATCTTATAGAAACTTACAACATTCTTAAGGGGTTGGACAGGCTAAATGCAGGAAGATTGTTCCCGATGTTGGGGAAGTCCAGGACAAGGGGTCACAGCTTAAGGATAAGGGGGAAATCCTTTAAAACCGAGATGAGAAAAACTTTTTTCACACAGAGTGGTGAATCTCTGGAATTCTCTGCCACAGAGGGTAGTTGAGGCCAGTTCATTGGCTATATTTAAGAGGGAGTTAGATGTGGCCCTTGTGGCTAAGGGGATCAGGGGGTATGGAGAGAAGGCAGGTACAGGATACTGAGTTGGATGATCAGCCATGATCATATTGAATGGCGGTGCAGGCTCGAAGTGCCGAATGGCCTACTCCTGCACCTAATTTCTATGTTTCTAAGTTGCCGTTTATGTCTCCTAAGTGGGACAGGGGCTTAATAAGTCTGCTCCGATAACTTGTGAGCGTTTAGTCTGTAACGCTGGTCTTCTCTCCTTTGCAGACACGCCAGGCGGCGTCACAGGGCGACCACCTCTCGGCACAGATTGCTTCCCGCCAGGCCCGGAACTACTCTTTCATCAGCCTGGCCGTGGGTGTCTCCGCCATGGTCCTGTGTGCCATCCTGGTGATCGTCGTGGCAATCGAAGCCAAGCACAGCGGCGCCGACTGGGAACCGTAGTCACAGACGACGCAGTGTCGAAGCGCACGTGGCCCTGGACATCGTACCCCTCTCGGCCACCCCTCCAGGAAATACAACTCTCTCTCTCTCTCCCCGGGTTCAAAATCATCGAGACATTCGGCAAGAAAATCCTCCTTCGTCGGTTTTTATTTTGGCCGATTGGAGACTGGTCCAGCACTGTGCAAAAAACACTCGCTGTATATCCAACGTCACCAGGCAAAGACTGTGGAGATCCCAATGCTTTGGCAAATAGACAATAGACAATAGCCAATAGGTGCAGAAGTAGGCCACTCGGCCCTTCGAGCCAGCACCGCCATTCACTGTGATCATGGCTGATCATCCACATTCAGTACCTCGTTCCTGCCTTCTCCACATATCCCCTGACTCCACTATCTTGAGGAGCCCTATCTAGCTCTCCCTTGAAAGCATCCAGAGAATTGGCCTCCACTGCGTTTTGAGGCAGGGACTTCCACAGACTCACAACTGTCTGGGTGAAAAAAAATTTCCTCATCTCCGTTCTAATGGTCCTACCCCTTATTCTTAAACTGTGGCCCCTGGTTCTGGAATCCCCCAACATCGGGAACTTGTTTCCTGCCTCTAGCGTGTCCAATCCCTTAATAATCTTATATGTATCTTCTATAAGATACCCTTTCATCCTTCTAAATTCCAGTGTATACAAGCATCCACATTCAGTACAGCGTTCCTGCCTTCTCCCCATATCCCCTGACTCCACTATCTTGAGGAGCTCTATCTAGCTCTCTCTTGAAAGTATCCAGAGAACTGGCCTCCACTGCCTTCTGAGGCAGAGAATTCCACAGCCTAACTCTCTGGTTGAAAACGTTTTTCCTCATCTCCGTTCTAATGGTCCTACCCCTTATTCTTAAACTGTGTGTGGCCCCTGGTTGTGGACTCCCCCAACATCGGTAACATGTTTCCTGCCTCTAGCGTGTCCAATCCCTTAATAATTTTATATGTTTCAAAGATGGGATCAGACTTTGATGGGAGCCACTCAGAGCCCCGAGTCTCGGGAATGTCTCAGTCAAACATTCCCAACTGCAGGAATCCCACATGCCCAGTTAATTTCCTCCCTATCTCCCACAGCCTGCACTCTATTGAGAGGCAGGCTATCCTGCAGATTGCTTCACCCCTGGCATGCCTCCGATTCCTCCTCCTCATAGTGTCTCTGCGATCAGTCCTGTAGATGAGTTAACATATACAGAAATACTTCGTATTCAATGGCTCAATGGAACTTTATTTGTCACTTTTTCTTTTTTTGTATCAAAAATAATGTATTTAATTACAACAGACAATAGACAATAGGTGCAGGAGTAGGCCATTCGGCCCTTCGAGCCAGCACCGCCATTCAATGTGATCATGGCTGATCATCCACAATCAGTACCCCGTTCCTGCCTTCTCCCCAAATCCCCCGACTCCGCTATCTTTAAGAGCGTTATCTAGCTCTCTCTTGAAAGTATCCAGAGAACCAGCCTCCACCGCCCTCTGAGGCAGAGAATTCCACAGACTCACGACTCACTGTGTGAAAATGTGTTTCCTCATCTCATTTCCAAATGGCTTACCCCTTATTCTTAAAGTGTGCGTGTGTCCCTGGCTGTGGACTCCCCCAACATCGGTGGTGATAATGCTAGTGTGTGAGGATCGTTGGTCGATGCGGACTCAGTGGGCCGTATGGCCTGTTTCCGCGCTGTATCTCTAAACTACACTAAACCCAACCCTATGAATCTTGAAAATCTTGATTTAGATAAGATGCTCATCTTATAATCGTCGTGACAAATTAATCTACAAACCTGTACGTCTGTGGAGTGTGAGAGGCAACTGGGGCTCCCGGAGAAAACCCACGCGGGTCACGGGGACAACGCGTACAAACTACGTGCAGACAGCACCCGTAGCCAGGATCGAACCCGGGACTCCGGCGCTGTGAGGCCTATCGCTGCGCCATCGCGACACCCCGATTCCACAGAGGAATGATCACGCAATTATATGCTTGGTGCATGATCATCAGGCATTGAAACCAGGTGCAACAGGCTGGGGAACTGTTTAAATGATGGCGACCACATATGGGTGGAACAGTGTCAGGTCAGCGTCAGAGATGATAGCAGGATGATAGCAGCTTTGGAAGACAGCTGATATCATTGCAGATTTTCAAAAGCGAGATGCCTCAAAGGAAAGATGCATTGGATTGACACATGGGGTGGTTAAGTATTGAAGACCAATTATCAAGGAATCCAAGCAAAAAAGCAAATGGATCATTAGTGTGGCAGCATCTGTTTAAGTCACAGATATAGCTGTGCCAAGGATGTATAACCTTATATTCCATGCAGTAAGTAAGAATTGTATTGTCCCATCCGACACATATGACAATAAAACGCTCTTGCCTCTTGGAAACTAACCCCTGTGTAGGATGGAACTGCAGATGCTGGTTTACACCGAATATAGACACAAAGCTGGAGTAACTCAGTGGGACAGGCAGCGTCTCTGGAGAGTAGGAATGGGTGACGTTTCGATTGAGACCCTCCTAAACCCTTTCAGTAAAAGATAGTTTAAGAATAAGGGGTTAAAGCCATTTAGAACGGAGATGAGGAAACACTTTTTCACACGGAGAGTTGTGAGTCTGTGGAATTCTCTGCCTCAGAATGCGGTGGACGCCGTTTCTCTGGATACTTTCAAGAGAGAGCTAGATAGGGCTCTTAAAGATAGCGGAGTCAGGGGATATGGGGAGAAGGCAAGAACGGGGTACTGATTGTGGATGATCAGCCATGATCACATTGAATGGCGGTGCTGGCTCGAAGGGCCGAATGGCCTACTCTTGCACCTCTTGTCTATTGTCTATAGGGACATAATCTAGAGGTACAGGATTGGGGGAATTTTACAGAGGACAATTAACTAGAAACCTACATGTCTTTGGAGTGTGAGAAGAAACCGGAGCACCCCGGAGGAAACCCACATGGTCACAGACAGGGAGAACGTGCAAACTCCGTACAGACAGCACCCATAGTCAGGATCGAATTCAGGTCTCTATGTAGTGGAATCAGGAAATATAGGACATACTGTAGGTTTAACGTGAAGGGGAAAGATTTAATAGGAAACTGAGGGGTAACCTTTTCACACAAAGTGTGGTGGGTGTATGGAACAAGCTGCCAGAGGAGATAGTTGAGGCAGGGACTATAAACAATGGACAATAGACAATAGGTGCAGGAGTAGGCCATTCGGCCCTTCGAGCTAGCTCCGCCATTCACTGTGATCATGGCTGATCATCCATTCAGTACCCCGTTCCTGCCTTCTCCAAATATCCCTTGACTCCGCCTATCCTACTCTCCCTTGAAAGCATCCAGAGAATTTGCCTCCATTGCCTTCTGAGGGAGAGAATTACACAGATTCATAACCCTCTGTGTGAAAAAAGTTGGAGCAACGTTATAAATACGTTGCAGCGTTATAAATGTGACTAGAGATGGCAAATAAATAATGACATAGAGGCATAGAGTGATACAGTGTGGAAACAGGCCATTCGGCCCAACTTGCCCACACCGGCCAACAATGTCCCTGATACACTAGTCCCACCTGCCCACGTTTTGTCCATATCCCTCCAAACCTATTCATGTCTGTTTCTTAAATGTTGGGGTAGTCCCTGCCTCAACTACCTCTTCTGGCAGCTTGTTCCACGCACTCCTTGACCATTTGTGTGAAAAGGTGATCCCTCAGAATCCTATTAAATCTCTTCCCCTTCACCTTAAACCTATGTCCTCTGGTCCTCGATTCCCCTACTCTGGGCAAGAGACTCCGTGCATCTACCCGATCTATCCCTCTCATGATTTTGTACGGAACGGTGAGAGGGAACTGACCCAGGAGTCGGCAGTCACGGTGGCGCACCGGTAGACAATAGACAGTAGACAATAGACAATAGGTTCAGGAGTAGGCCATTTCACACAGAGAGTGGCGAATCTCTGGAACTCTCTGCCACAGAAGGTGGTTGAGGCCAGTTCATTGGCTATATTTAAGAGGGAGTTAGATGTGGCCCTTGTGGCTAAGGGGATCAGGGGGTATGGAGTGAAGGCAGGTACAGGATACTGAGTTGGATGATCAGCCATGATCATATTGAATGGCGGTGCAGGCTCGAAGGGCCGAATGGCCTTCTCCTGCACCTATTTTCTATGTTTCTGTTTCTATTCGGCCCTTCGAGCCAGCACCGCCATTCAATGTGATCATGGCTGATCATCCACAATCAGTACCCCGTTCCTGCCTTCTCTCCATATCCCCTGACTCCGCTATTTGAAAGAACCCTATCTAGCTCTCTCTTGAAAGCATCCAGAGAACCGGCCTTCACCGCCGCGCAGAGGCAGAGAATTCCACAGACTCACAACTCTCTGTGTGAAAAAGTGTTTCCTCGTCCACGTTCTAAATGGCGTTCTCCTTATTCTTAAACTGTGGCCCCTGGTTCTGGACTCCCCCAACATCAGGAACATGTTTCATGCCTCTAGCGTAACCAAACCCTTAACAATCTTATATGTTTCAATGAGGTATCATCTCATCCTTCTAAACTCCAGATTGTACAAGCCCAGCCGCTCCATTCTCTTAGAGTTGCTGCCTTACAGCAAAATGCAGCGCCAGAGATGCAGCGGGTTCGATCCCGACTACGGGTGCTGTCTGTATGGAGTGTGTACGTTATCCCCGTGATCTGCGTGGGTTTTCTCCGAGATAGAAACATAGAAACATAGAAAATAGGTGCAGGAGTAGGCGACTCGGCCCTTCGAGCCTGCACCGCCATTCAATATGATAATGGCTGATCATCCAACTCAGTATCCCATCCCTGCCCGCTCTCCATACCCCCTGATCCCTTTAGCCACAAGGGCCACAACTAACTCCCTCTTAAATATAGCCAATGAACTGGCCTCAACTACCTTCTGTGGCAGATAATTCCACAGATTCACCACTCTCTGTGTAAAAAATGATTTTCTCATCTCGGTCCTAAAAGACTCTTATCATTAAACTGTGACCCCTAGTTCTGGACTTCCCCAACATCGGGAATAATCTTCCTGCATCTAGCCTGTTCAACCCCTTAAGAATGTTGTAAGTCTCTATATGATCCCCCTCAATTTTCTGAATTCCAGCGAGTACAAGCCGAGTCTATCCAGTCTTTCTTCATATGAAAGTCCTGCCATCCCAGGAATCTTCGGTTTCCTCCCACACTCCAAAGAGGTGTGGGTTTGTAGTTTAATTGGCTTGATAAAAATGTTAAAAATGTCTACGTGGGTGATATGCAGAGTACTGCACTGGCGACTATAAGATTCAGAAGGTTCAGAGGGAAGAGAGGGCTGCTGTGCCGGGATCATATTGAACGGCTGCAAACCCAGGCACGTGGAGGAAACCCACCGGCAGAACGTGCAAACTCCGGACAGGCAGCGCCCTGTGGTCGGGATCGAACCCGTGTAACTGGCGCTGTGAGGCGGCGAAGCTACAACAGGCAGATGTGACAGCAGGCAGATGTGACAGCAGGCAGATGTGACAGCAGGCAGATGTGACAGCAGGCAGATGTGACAGCAGGCAGATGTGACAGCAGGCAGATGTGACAGCAGGCAGATGTGACAGCAGGCCCTGCCTCGTCGCCGCGGCAACGGGGAAGATCGACTGTGAGGTCACTGGCTATGTAACGCCGCCCGCATCTCCTCCTACCCATTGCATTCCCTTGCCGCCCGTCTCCTCCCTCACAGCAATTCAGGGAGACGCTGGGCCTGTTCGAAGGGTAGCGCGTGTAACCAGGATTCCTTCGTGCCCCCCCCCCCCCCCCCCCCCCCCCCCCCTCCCCCCAAACCTGTCTCCACGTTGCTCAAATCAGTTGGGAATGCAAAGGGCCTTCGCCCAAAGTTCTGGGTCAAGCCATCGACCTGAATACATCCTAGCAGACAGTCAGAGGATGGCTGCGACCAGCGAAATCAGGTCACTGGTCAGACAGAGGGTTGTCCTATAGACTATATCTCTAGGTATCCATGCCTCTAGGTCTCCATGTCTCTGTGACTCTCTGACTATGTCTCTGGCCTAGCTATAACTTTGACTATGACTCTATGACGCTTTGTCATAGAGTCATTGAGTTACACAGTGTGGAAACAGGCCCTTCGGCCCAACTCACCCACACGGCCAACAATGTCTCATCTACCCAAGTCCCACTTGCCTGCGCTTGATCCATATCCCTCCAAACCTGTCCTATCCATGTACCTGTCCAACTGTTTCTTAAACGATGGGATAGTCCCAGCCTCAACTACCTCCTCTGGCAGCTTGTTCCATACACCCACCTTCTGTGTGAAAAAGTTACCCCTCGGATTCCTATTCAATCTTTTCCCCTTCACCTTGAACCTATGTCCTCTGGTCCTCGATTCCCCTCCTCTGGGCAAGAAACTCTGTGCATCTAACCCATCTATTCCTCTCATGATTCTATAAGATCTCCCCTCATCCTCCTGCGCTCCATGGAATAGAGACACAGACTACTCAACCTCTCCCTACAGCTCACACCCTCTATTCCTGGCAACATCATCGTAAATCTTTTCTGAACCCTTTCTAGCTTGACAATATCTTTCCTATATCATGGTGCCCAGAACTGAACACAATATTTTAAATGCAGTCTCACTAACGTCTAATACATCTGCAACAGGACCTCCTGTGTCTCTATCACTGTTTCTTGGTACACGTGACAATAAACTAAACTAAACTAAACTAACCTTTCAAATTTGAGGAAGGAAATTATTGCTATTGAGGGAGTGCAGCGTATGTTTACAAGGTTAATTCCCGGGATGGCAGGACTGTCATATGCTGCGAGAATGGAGCGGCTGGGCTTGTATACTCTGGAGTTTAGAAGGATGAGAGGAGATCTTATTGAAACATATAAGATTATTAAGGGGTTGGACACGCTAGAGGCAGGAAACATGTTCCTGATGTTGGCGGAGTCCAGAACCAGGAGCCACACAGTTTAAGAATAAGGGGTAAGCCATTTAGAACGGAGATAAGGAAACACGTTTTCACCCAGAGTGTTGTGAATCTGTGGAATTCTCTGCCTCAGAGGGCGGTGGAGGCCGGTTCTCTGGAAACGCTCAAGAGAGAGCTAGATAGGGCTCTTAAAGATAGCGGAGTCAGGGGATATGGGGAGAAGGCAGGAACTGATTGTGAATAATCAACCATGGTCACATTGAATGGCGGTGCTGGGCTTGAAGGGACCGTATGGCCTACTCCTGCACCTATTGTCCATTGTCTGTCTCTGACTATAACTGTGTCTCTCTGACTCTGTGACTCTGACTTTACACTCTATGACCGTCTGGAGAGAGTCACCAATGCAGCCCAGAAGGTCAACAACACACACCTACCCGCCCTGGAAGAGATCCATAGCTCTCGTTGCCTGCGGAAGTCATCACGCATCCTAAAGGACTCATCTCATCCCGCACATCACTCGATTGTCCTTCTGCCCTCAGGAAAGTGTTACAGGTCCATCAAATCACGCACCACAAGGTTAACAAACTCTTTCTACCCCAAGTCCATCACCACTGTCAACTCTGCACTACACACACAGCCCCCATAGCCAATATTCTGTACTTCCACAACACCATACCGTGAAATATTGCACATTTTAACTTCACTTGACTTGGTTTTTCTTGCCGTTTTTTGTTTTTTCCATTGTCGTTATTATTTATCAGTTACGTTGGAGTTCCGCTCGGGCAGTGCGCCTGAAATATTGTTGTATGTGTTTTCAATGACAATAAAGTGTATTATTATTATCTATATTACTAAAAGTCTGATCTTGACCACTTCCTGGAGTTCTGTATATTGATTTTAGAAAAAAAACGCTGCCACTTACGGTTGTGGATTTTGGCCATCTTACTCAGAGTCCCCCTCCGTTGCGCAGGACAAGAGGATATTTCTCATCGATGAAAAATAAAAGAGTTATTAGTGTTTTAAAATGTTGAGATTCCCTCTCCTGTCAATCATGCCATGGAGGCCACTCCCCTTCTGGTGGGAGGGGGAGGGACTATAAAACCCAGAAGTGTGGGCGTGGCTCAGTCTCTGCAAGATGGAGGAGGGAGAAATCACGACTCGCTGTCTTTAGTGGCCTTGCACCCTGCTTGAATTGGAATGAAACTGCACTTGAATTTGGTGGCCTTGCACCCTGCTTGAAGTGGTCAGAAACTGCACTTGAATTTGGTGGCCTTGCACCCTGCTTGAAGTGGTCAGAAACTGCACTTGAATTTGGTGGCCTTGCACCCTGCTTGAAGTGGTCAGAAACTGCACTTGAATTTGGTGGCCTTGCACCCTGCTTGAAGTGAAATTTCAAGGAATAGCTGTGAGTCAACTGCCAGCCCACCAGCCGCGAGTGAGTGAGCTGCCAGCACAACAGGCTTGGGTGACTGAGCCGCAAGCACAAGAATCCATTCTGCCCACAATGTCCATACTAGCCCTCTGGAAACCAGTCCCTTCAGCCCGCAACACCCATACTAGCGCTCCAGAATGCTCCCCCGCCCCCCCCCCCCCCCCCCCCCCCCCTCCACTGTCCACCAATATTGGTGGAGAGGTGGAATATTGCGTTGGGGGACGAACCCTCCTGTGTGATGCTTAGTCTAGTTATTATTATCATTATTATGTTTATTATTAATACTATTATTATTATTATGTCTGTATGTCTTTATGACTCCATGCTGACGTCCTGTGTCTAACTGCAGGTGGCGGGCTTCGTGCTGGAGAGACTTTGGCCGGTGTGGTCCACTTCCTGCTCGCTCCAGCTCTACTGCCGAGGCTTCATCTGCACCCTGCACCTCCTCACCCTCACCTGGACCTCGCATCTGCTGTAGGGTCCCCAGTCACATCCTGGCCCGGTGGCCCCTAGATGGGGAGGGGGTTGGTGGGTGTCAGCCCCTTGGCCCTCGTGGGCAGTGGCACCAGAGCAAGACGGATTCCAGCACCTTGGTCAGATGCCACGCTGATAGACTGCATGGGGGTGGTGGGGTGGGAAGTGGGAGGGTGGGGGGGGGGGGGAGGTCACGTCTCTCTGATCACTGTGCGAGCATTAGCCTGGGTCAGACTGGAGCAAACTCGCCCTGTAATCTTCACCGAACCAGCTCCTGCTTGACTTCACACTGGCACTGCAGAGGGTAATCATCCCCTCTGGAGCCTCTGGAGCCTCTGGAGCCTCTGGACCCTCCGGAGCCTCTGGATCGTCTGGATCCTCTGGCACTTGGCAAGCAAAGGAAGGATTGACAATGGGCCCCCCTGCCATGGACGGTGTTGGGGGAATCCGGCTCAATGTGTAGGCGAGAAGGGGAACAAGGTGTCGGCGGCGAACATTATCTGTAGCAGCCATTATTTCAACGCTGCTCACTTCACTTAGTGTGTATCGATTAAAATGTAACAGCGCTGCTGTTTTCTTGCATGAGACCGAGAAATGCCTGGCGCATTATTGGCTGCATGTTCACTGTGTGTGTGTGTGTGTGTGTGTGTGTGTGTGTGTGTGTGTGTGTGTGTGTGTGTGTGTGTGTGTGTGTGTATGTGTGTGTATGTGTGTGTGTGTGTGTGTGTGTGTGTGTGTGTGTGTGTGTGTGTGTGTGTGTGTGTGTGTGTGTGTGTGTGTGTCGGCTGAAAGACGAGCAGAGATAGAGGGTTCGGGACTAGTGCCAATGTGGGAAGGATCTGAACAGGCGTAGCTATGGCAACGGTGCAGATCGCGGTGCTTGAGGTCGAAATGAATGCAGATTCCCCATCTTAACATAGAAACATAGAAACATAGACCAGAGGTGCAGGAGGAGGCCATTCGACCCTTCGAGCCAGCACCGCCATTCACTGTGATCATGGCCGATCGTCCCTAATCAATAACCCGTGCCTGCCTTCTCCCCATATTCCTTGACTCCACTAGCCCCTAGAGCTCTATCTAACTCTCTCTTAAATCCCTCCAGTGACTTGGCCTCCACTGCCCTCTGTGGCAGGAAATTCCATAAATTCACAACTCTCTGGGTGAAAAAGTGTTTTTCTCACCTCAGTCTTAAATGGCCTCCCCTTTATTCTAAGACTGTGGCCCCTGGTTCTGGACTCGCCCAACATTGGGAACATTTTTCCTGCATCTAGCTTGTCCAGTCCTTTTATAATTTTCATTGAAGATAATGCTGGAACGGATTTGGCCCTACCTGGGTGTCATGCTTCTACAGTTCAATGCCAGCCTATATGTCAGAGCAAAGATGACAGAATTTAGCTTTGACCTAGTGCAAATAGTCCAAATTGTCCGAGTCTGTAGGATAGTGCTAGTGAATGGGTGATCGCTGGTCAGTACGGACTCGATGGGCTTATCTCTAAAGTGTAGAGTTCAGTATAGTTTTAGACAATAGACAATAGGTGCAGGAGCAGGCCATTCGGCCCTTCGAGCCAGCACCGCCATTCAATGTGATCATAGCTGATCATCCCCAATCAGTACCCCGTTCCTGCCTTCTCCCCATATCCCCTGACTCCGCTATCTTTAAGAGCCCTATCTAACTCACTCTTGAAAGTATCCAGAGAACCGGCCTCCACCGCCCTCCGAGGCAGAGAATTCCACAGACTCACAACTCTCTGTGAGAAAAAGTGTTTCATCATCTCCGTTCTAAATGGCTTACTCCTTATTCTTAAACTGTGGCCCCTGGTTCTGGACTCCCCCAACATCGGGAACATGTTTCCTGCCTCTAGCATGTCCTAACCCTGAATAATCTAATGTCTCAATAAGATATACCTCTCATCCTTCTAAACTCTAGAGTATACAAGCCCAGCTGCTCCATTCTAGCATAGAACTAGTGGGAACGGGTGATCGATCTTCTTCTTCTTGCGTATGGCATGCACAGCCTAAAGTTGTAGGACATCTCGTTCTATTTGATCTTATTTGACTGTGCACGCCGGGTTGATTGCATTCGTGGAAACAGGGCGGACCACGTGAAGGTTGCGATCTTCCACCCCAGGATGATCGATGGTCGGCATGGACTCGGTGGGCCGAAGGGCCTGATTCCATGCAGAACCAGTTTCAATTAATCAATGAATCAAGCCAACCTTTCACCCACATTGCAATCCCAAAACTGGGCAGCGCAGCAGGTCAGCAGGGAGCAGTTCCACCACAGGAGGGGGCCGTTGAGCCAGAAACAAATGGGATCTGTCTGAAGAAGGGTTTCGGCCCGAAACGTCGCCTATTTCCTTCGCTCCATAGATGCTGCTGCACCCGCTGAGTTTCTCCAGCATTTTTTGTGTACCTTCGATCTCCCAGCATCTGCAGTCCCTTCTTGAACAAATGGGGTAGTTGAGTTTCATAAAGACCTAATGAAATATTGTGCTCCTTCCCACCCCTCCCCCACCTTCACCCCACCCCCTCTCCTCTGTGCGCTGCCCCCCCCCCCCTTCACCCCACCCCCTCTCCTCTGTGCCTTGCCCCCCCCCCCCCCCCACCTTCACGCCACCCCCTCTCCTCTGTGCCCTGCCTGGATTCACACCTATTTCTCCCCTCCCCCTCCTACTTTCCTTCATCTGGTTTCACGATTTGCAACTCTTCAAACCGTCTGTCTCACACCTGTTTTAATCTCTGGCCTTTGAACCAACCACCTGCCTCTCAAACACCCCCCCCCCCCCCTCCCCCCTCGTGTGTGTTCTCCTCTCACCTGCCACGCTTTGTCCTGCCCCTCCTTCCATGAGAGGAATAGATCGGGTAGATGCACATAGACTCTGGCTCAGAGTAAAGGTGGCGCAGTGGTAGAGTTGCTGCCTCACAGCGCCGGAGACCCGGGTTCGATCCCGACTACGGGTGCTGTCTGTACGGAGATGGTACGTTCTCCCCGTGACCTGCGTGAGTTTTCACCGAGATCTTCGGTTTCCTCCCACACTCCAAAGACGTGCAGGTTTGTAGGTTAATTGGCTTGGTAAATGTAAACATTGTCCCTGCCACAGAGGGCAGTGGAGGCCAAGTCACTGGATGGATTTAAGAGAGAGTTAGATAGAGCTCTAGGGGCTAGTGGAATCTAGGGATATGGGAGAAGGGTTATTGATTGGGGACGATCAGCCATGATCCCAATGAATGGCGGCGCTGGCTCGAAGGTCCGAATGGCCTCCTCCTGCATCTACGTTTCTATGTTTCTAAGCTCTTACGGGATTTTAACCGCCTAGGAGGGGTCACGTGGTTGTGTAATGGATGTCTATCTTCTGTCAGTTGTTTCAGACGCTCTGTCCAACTTGCAACAGTTCTCCTGATGTCTGGGGCAGCGATGCCAGGAAGTTGGTAGATGTTGTTGATGTCCGTATATCGGAGGCAACCTGGTTAACAATTAAACACTCTTGACCCTTGCCATTTGCATTGGGACTTCCCAAATTTGGGACACATTGGTCATTATCCCCCTGTCAGCCTCATTACCATGAGCTGCACTGGTTTGGAAAGATGTTTGTCCACCTCGTACTCATTAACCAATGTCTACACACAAGGTCGAGGCTCCACGTAACCAGAGATAAGCCTGACACTCAAGGCAAACACACACACACTGACCAGCAGCACTCAAATTGTAAAGTTGGCCGAAGATAGACACAAAATGCTGGATGGAGTAACTCAGCGGGACAGGCAGCACCTCTGGAGAGAATTGCATAGGTGACGTTTCGGGTCGGGACCCTTCTTGCCCTCACTGCTCCAGTGGGCGTTGAAACTATGGGAGAGAGGCGTTTCAACTGGTAAACGGCACATTGGGCTTGAACTCGTGTGGGAGTGGGCGAGTGAGGATGATATTGAACTCTCTGAACCAGTCTGAGCAAGGGTCTCGACCCGGAAACGTCACCCATTCCTTCTCTCCAGTGATGCTGCCTGTCTTTATCTTTAAGAGCCCTATCTAGCTCTCTCTTGAAAGTACCCAGAGAACCTGCCTCAACTGAGGCAGAGAATTCCACAGACTCACAACTCTTTGTGTGGAAAAAGTGTTCACTGGATACTTTCAAGAGAGAGCTAGATAGGGCTATTAAAGATAGCGGAGTCAGGGGATATGGGGAGAAGGCAGGAACGGGGTACTGATTGGGGATGATCAGCCATGATCACATTGAATGGCAGTACTGGCTCGAAGGGCCGAATGGCCTCCTCCTGCACCTATTGTCTTTGGAATGTGGGAGAAAAGCGAAGATCTCGGAGAAACCCCACGCAGATCACGGGGAGAGCTCGTACATACAGCACCTATACAGCACCTATACAGCAACTCTACCGCTGTGCTAACGTGACCGTCACAATTTCACGCTAATATTTGTTTTACCAAAAGGAAGTGGGATTTAAGGATGGCGCTGGAAAACAGAATCACTTATCAACAACTGTCCATGTTATTCTGCCTCTGACTATGGAACCGACTGGGGTAAATGTGACAGCAAACGGGGTCAGTGGTACAGAGGTTTATAGTCAGCATCCAGACAGCGACACATCTGTGGGGAGAAAACTCATTTTGGCCGCACTTAAAACCCCAATAGTCTTTGCACCGGGGGGCTTGGCATCCGGTCAGCAAGGCTGTTGGTGAGGTACGGCGCACAACTGGTGTGGTTTGGGGCTCAATATTCCACCCACCACCGGCGTGAGATCGAGTTCGGTTCCTCCGGGTGGAACGAGCAAGTCAAACTTCTGGAGCAACGTAACGAAGAACAGGAACAGCTCCACCTTGGCCAACGTCTCCCCAGGGCAGACTCTGCGACCTGCGAAAAACAACAGTTAAAGAGTCACAGAGTGATACAGTGTGGAATCACCCTTGCCCAACCCGGCCAACAATGTCCCAGCTACACTAGTCCCACCTGCCTGCGCTTGGTCCATATCCCTCCAAACCTGTCCTATCCATGTACCTGTCTAACTGTCTCTGGAGTATTGTGTGCAGTTTTGATCCCCTAATTTGAGGTAGAACATTCTTGCTATTGAGGGAGTGCAGCGTTGGTTTACCAGGTTAATTCCCGGGATGGCGGGACTGTCATACGCTAAGAGAATGGTGCAGCTGGGTTTGTACACTCTGGAGTTTAGAAGGATTAGAGGAGATTTCGTTGAAACATTTAAGATCATCCCCAATCAGTACCTCGTTCCTGCCTTCTCCTCATATCCACTGACTCCACTATCTTTAAGAGCCAAATCTAGCTCTCTCTTGAAAGTATCCAGAGAACCGGCCTCCACCGCCCTCTGAAGCAGAAAATTCCACAGACTCACAACTCTCTGTGTGAAGAAGTGTTTCATCGTCTCCCTTCTAAATGGCTTACCCCTTATTCTTAAACTGTGGCCCCTGGTTCTGGAATCCCCCAACATCGGGAACATGTTTCCTGCCTCTAGCGTGTCCAAGCCCTTAACAATCTTATATGTTTCAATGAGATAACCTCTCATCCTTCTAAACTCCAGAGTGTACAAGCCCAGCCGCTCCATTCTCTCAGCATATAATCCAGTCCCGCCATCCCGGGAATTAACCTGGTGAACCTACGCTGCACTCCCTCAATAGCAAGAATGTCCTTCCTCAAATTAGGGGACCCAATCTGCACACAATACTCCAGGTGTGGTCTCACTATGGCTCTGTATAACTGCAGAAGGACCTCTTTGCTCCTATATTCGATTCCTCTTGTTATAAAGGCCAACATGCCACTCGCTTTCTTCACAGCCTGCTGTACCTGCATGCTTACTTTCATAGGCTGATGTACAAGGACCCCCAGATCCCGCTGTACTTCCCATTTTCCCAACTTGACGCCATTTAGATAGTAATCTGCCTTTCTGTTTTTGCTACCAACGTGGATAACCTCACATTTATCTGCATTAAACTGCATCTGCCATGCATCTGTCCACTCCCCCAACCTGTCCAAGTCACCCTGCATTCTCATAGCATCCTCCTCACAGTTCACACTGCCACCCAGCTTTGTGTCATCTGCAAATTTGCTAATGTTACTGAAATTAGCAAGAATGTCCGTCCTCAAATTAGGGGACCAAAACTGCACACAACACTCCAGCTGTGGTCTCACTAGGGCCCATTCCTTCTCCCCAGAATGCCGCCTGTCCCGCCGAGGTACTCCAGCATTTTGTGTCTATCCCCAGAACCAACCAGCATCTGCAGTTCCTTCCTGTACAGTTTCTATGGACACATTAACATGTTTAGTCAGACGTAGGCGCTCGGAACATGCAGGGAAGATCACAGCGGAGAAAGGAAGGGAAAGATACGCTGGATTTGGTGAAAGGAATCCAGCACAGATGGTAAATAACGTCGGATTATTTGTCTGACAAGTCTGTTTCTGAGCTGAAATCTCCATGTAATTCAACATAATGCCTCCATCAAGAGAAGACAGACAAAGCCCAGGAACGAAGTGTCAGACAGAGAGAATAATGTATTCCAAGACACGCAGAACAAACAGCAGGGAGGTACACAAAATTGCTGGAGGAACTCAGCGGGTGCAGCAGCATCTATGGAGCGAAGGAAATAGGCGACGCTTCGGGCCGAAACCCTTCTTCAAACAGCAGGGAGCGTTTGAGCGCCTTTCACGTGTATTTATAGACCATTATCCACTGTGGAAGCGCCACGTATTCGGAACCGCTGAATGTAAACCTTTCAAAGTAAGGGGCTGGCAGTCAGAAAGACTAATGGAAGAGTTGCCAATATCTCGAAGGGGTGGAAGTTTCGTGGGACGACTTCAACTGCGCATAAATCCACTTAAGGAAGGACATTATTGCCATAGAGGGAGTGCAGAGAAGGTTCACCAGACTGATTCCTGGGATGTCAGGACTGTCTTATGAAGAAAGACTGGATAGACTTGGTTTATACTCTCTAGAATTTAGGAGATTGAGAGGGGATCTTATAGAAACTTACAAAATTCTTAAGGGGTTGGACAGGCTAGATGCAGGAAGATTGCTCCCGATGTTGGGGAAGTCCAGGACAAGGGGTCACAGCTTAAGGATAAGGGGGAAATCCTTTAAACCCGAGATGAGAAGAACTTTTTTCACACACAGAGTGGTGAATCTCTGGAACTCTCTGCCACAGAGGGTAGTCGAGGCCAGTTCATTGGCTATATTTAAGAGGGAGTTAGATGTGGCCCTTGCGGCTAAGGGGATCAGAGGGTATGGAGGGAAGGCAGGTACGGGATACTGAGTTGGATGATCAGCCATGATCATTTTGAATGGCGGTGCAGGCTCGAAGGGCCGAATGGCCTACTCCTGCACCTAATTTCTATGTTTCTATGTTTCTATGTTAAAGGATCCTCACCCGTTTCTTCTTCCCAGGCCGCATCTTCCCATCTACACCCCCTTTCCACAGAGACCGTCCCCCCCGCAACTACCTGGTCAACTCGTCCCATCCCACCCAAACCACCCAGGTACCTTCCCCCTGGAGATGCAGCACCTGGCCATTTACCTCCTCCTCTCGACTCCGCCCAAGGACTCCGACAGTCTTTCCAGGTGAGGCAGAGATTCACTCACACCTCCTCCAACCTCATCAACTGTATCCTCTGTTCCAGGTGTGGACTCCTGTATATCGGCGAGACCGAGCGTTTCGCTGTACACCTCCTCCGCTCAGTCCGCCTAAACACTCCCCCTCCCTCAACACTTTAACTCCCCCTCCCATTCCCAATCTGACCTTTCCGTCCTGGGCCTCCTCCATTGTCAGAGTGATGCTCAGCGCAAATTGGAGGAGCAGCACCTCATATTTCGCCTGGATAGTTTACACCCCAACAGCATGAACATTGACTTCTCCAACTTCAGATAGCCCTTGCTGTCCCTCTCTCTCCGTCACCTTCCCTTCCCAGTTCTCCCACCAGTCTTTCTGCCTCCGACTACATTCTATCTCTGTACCCGCCCACTCATAAAAACATAGAAATTAGGTGCAGGAGTAGGCCATTCGGCCCTTAGAGCCTGCACCGCCATTCAATATGATCATGGCAGGTTACTATCTAAATTGTGTCAAGTTGGGAATAGTACAACGGGATCTGGGGGTCCTTGTTCATCCGTCAATGAAAGTAAGCATGCAAGTACAGCACTCCCCTGATATCAGTCTGAAGAAGGGTCTCGAACTGAAACATCACCTATTCCTTCGCTCCATAGATGCTGCCTCACCCGTTGAGTTTCTCCGGCATTTTTGTCTACCTTCTATCTCTGCCTCTCATAGTTGTATCTACTTCCATCACAATGACAACCTTGCAATCCTTGTTTGTGGTCAATTTCCCAGGTGAGTTACCTATGGAGAAGGGGATGAAGGCGTCCCTCTTCACAAACTTTCCGGCAGCGTCCAAGAAGTGTCCTGGGTTGAACTCGTCCGGCGTCTCCCATTGGGATTTATCGTAGAGCACGGAGGCCAGTAAAGGAATTACGTAGGTTCCCTGCGGAAAAACGCACAGAAGTCACCCAGCAACCCGGGGGCACACCTGTTGGCTGCCAAGATGCCTGTCTCGGCCGGAAACCAAATACAATATTTCACATAAAGTATTAATCACTTTGGTAGCAAAACAGTATTACTATCTAAATTGTGTCAAGTTGGGAAAAGTACAACGGGATCTGGGGGTCCTTGTTCATCCGTCAATGAAAGTAAGCATGCAGGTACAGCAGGCAGTGAAGAAAGCGAATGGCATGTTGGCCTTTATAACAAGAGGAGTTGAGTATAGGAGCAAAGAGGTCCTTCTGCAGTTGTACAGGGCCCAAGAGAGACCACACCTGGAGTATTGTGTGCTGCGTAGGTTTACAAGGTTAATTCCTGGGATGGCGGGATTGTCATATGCTGAGAGAATGAAGCAGCTGGGCTTGTACACTCTGGAGTTTAGAAGGATGAGAGGCAATCTTATTGAATTTAGAAGGATGAGAGGGTATCCCTAGTCTGTGCGGATTTGGTGGGCCGAAGGGCCTGCATCGTCGTTGTAAGAATAAGGGGGAGGCCATTTAGGACTGAGATGAGGAAAAAACTTTTTCACCCAGAGAGCTGTGAATCTGTGGAATTCTCTGCCACAGAAGGCAGTGGAGGCCAATTCACTGGATGTTTTCAAGAGAGAGTTAGATTTTGCTCTTGGGACTAACGGAATCAAGGGATATGGGGAGAAAGTAGGAATGGGGTACTGATTTTAGATGATGATCATATTGAATGGCGGTGCTGGCTCGAAGGGCCGAATGGCCTCCTCCTGCACCAACTTTTCTATGTTTCTATCTCAAGTTCAAGTTCCAACTTATTGTCACATGCAACAATTAAGGTACAGTGATATTTGAGTTGAAGTAAATCAAAGTAAACTCGAAAGACGTACAGGTTTGTCGGTTATTTGGCTTGGTATAAATATAAAATGTCCCGAGTGGGTGATAATGTGTGTGGATCACTGGTCGATGCGGACTCGGTGCCTATTTCTGCGCTGTATCTCTAAAACTAAAAACCAAAATAAGGAGGTAGTTGGAACTCTATGATATTAATTCACAACAGAGATTTACACCACGGCTCTGTGTTGGATGCCCACCTTAGGGAGGAAGTAGCCTTGAAAGTTAAGGTCAACGGTGGTGGACCTGGGGATGCCCAGCGGGGCGATGTTGGCAAACCGTTGGACCTCGTGAATGACCGCGTACGTGTAGGGCATGTGATTACGGTCTTCCATTCTGGGCGATCGCTCCGACCCGATCACTTGGTCGATTTCTTCCTGAACCTTCCCTACAAGAGCAAAGGTGTTAAAGCTTCGTAGTTTTAGTTTGAGGGTATGCAGCGCAGAAACTGGCCCTTCAGCCCACCGAGTCCGCGCCGACCAGCAATCGCCCCGTACAACTACGCTACTCTACACTACACACTCGTGAGACCACCCCTGGAGTATTGTGCGCAGTTGTGGTCTCCAGATTTGAGGAAGGACATTCTTGCTATTGAGGGAGTGCCGCGTAGGTTCACCAGATTAATTCCCGGGATTGAGGGACTGTCATGTGTTGATAGAATGGAGTGGCTGGGCTTGTATACTCTGGAATTTAGAAGGATGAGAGGCGATCTTGGTGAAACATTTAAGATTATTAAGGGTTTGGACAGGCTATATGCAGGAAACATGCTCCCGATGTTGGAGGAGTCCAGAACCAGGGGCCACAGTTTAAGAATAAGGGGTAAGCCAGTGGGAGAACTGGGAAGGGGAAGGAGATGGAATGAGGGAAAGCAATGGCTATCTAAAGTTAGAGAAGTCAATGTTCATACTGCCGGAGTGTAAACAACCCAAGCGAAATATGAGGTGCTGCTCCTCCAGTTTGTGCTGGGCCTCACTCTGACAATGGAGGAGGCCCAGGACAGAAAGGTCAGATTGGGAATGGGAGGGGGCGTTCCCAATCTAATTCCCAATCTGACCTTTCTATCTTTGTCCCGCCCCCTCCCCTGACATCAGTCTGAAGAAGGGTCTCGACCCGAAACGTCGCCCATTCCTTCTCTCCAGGGATACTACCTGTCCCATTGAGTTACTCCAGCATTTTGTGTCCACCTTCGAGTGTGTGTGTGTGTGTGTGTGTGTGTGTGTGTGTGTGTGTGTGTGTGTTGTCAGCCCGGACTCGGTGGGCCGAAGGGTCTGTTTCTGCGCTGTACCTCTAAACTAAACTAAGCTAGCAAAGGGGCTGAGGAATAGTTAAAGGAGTTTAACACAGACTAGACTAAGTGCAGACCCGTTGGGTCTGCTCCACCAACACAATATTCCCCCAACACAACCCGTTACCCCAATGCAATATT